>NC_062542.1:8357351-8372027 GCF_022655615.1 Tachysurus fulvidraco
AAGCTAAATTAATTACTAAAAAATAGGACAGAAGCAAACATATGTTGCATAGCACAGTGCAGTGACTAAAATTAATTAGGTATATTCGAGCTGTGACACACCGACAAACAGCATACCGGCACTCTCCTGGCATTGCTTGTAAATCACAAGTATATAAAGAGATCCAGCTACAGTATTTCCCCTTCCCTTCACTTACCCCTTATTCCTTCTTCACACCAAATGACCTTTTATGCTCTGAGGTGCATGGCAGCAGGGTCACAGCTGTGATATGATCAATATTCTATTATGATAGTGTGTTAAGCGTGTGGAGGTTTACAACTCCACTATAATAGTGTTTCTATATCATCCAGTGGCAGTCTGGACTGTGCTGTTGTTCTGGGACAAGGCCTATAGATCCAATTCTTAGCCATTAACTGGAGAAAACACTTCCACTATTCCTCTGGCTCATGAGGCAGAGGGCACTACAACTAGCATGGCAACACAAAGGACTATTTTCCACATGTCTAAGATCAGTTAAAAAAAAATGCTGTTGTAAAAACTGTCTCAAACCATTCCTGAGGATATGCAAGTTGTAACCTCAGTAACACTATCCTTAACAATAACTTTAAATAGATTTCTGTAACCTTGAACCTGACCCCCATCTTTAAACCTAACCCCAACCTGGACCATGACTGGGTCTGAACCAAGCATAAATGAACATGCCAAAACCAAAATCTATTTTTTCCCTAGACTCTCTTGGCTGCACAGTGAAACATGCTGGGTATTTTAGTGGCTCTAGCTAAGCAGGGACGTGAAGGGAAATGTAAAACCCTGACAGAGTCATCAAAGATTCATTTCATTACTCTTTCCCCCTTGTTCCAATAATTAACTAGTGGGAGTATTTCAGCCTGTGTGCACCCACTGACATCGCAGTGTTCAAATGTCATTCCCTCATTTATGTTAAAGGGGCTTTAAAAAAAATTAACTGTACCATATATCCTACAGAAATAGTAGTATAGAGTGATAAAATAAAATTTAGAGTAGACATATGTACTAGAAACTGAATACAAAGTTGACAAACAAAGTTGACATTACTGTAAAAGTCTGTGTAATAAAAAGTAACTCACACAACAGAAATATTACAATATTGAATCTTTTTTTGACAATTATTGAATTTCCTCTGAGATCAATAAAGTATCTATCTATCTATCTATCTATCTATCTATCTATCTATCTATCTATCTATCTATCTATCTATCTATCTATCTATCTATCTAGAAACAGTTATTTAAAAAACAGTGACTAGCAAAACTGTACTTTACTGTTTAGTTTTGTTTATTTTTCTATAAGTTTACAGTTAAACTTTCTCAAAAAACAGTTTCAGTTCATCTACACTTTAATTTTAATTACTCAAAATAAGCCGAATTGTACTAGTGTGTACATTTTTTTCTACAGTGTTGACATTTTACAGATTAACATTTGACATTTGACATTTGACATTTTTTTTATCAAATGCTACTTCAGCGAGACACAGGCTGAAAATAAAACTTAACAACAAGCTGCAACGCACTACTCCGACATGTACAGCAGACACACAGTGGTCTATTAGCCGAAACTAGCTGGCTAGCATTAATTCAATTAGATGGAGAGTCAGTGATGCTGGCTAGCTTAGCTAAATGATTTGGAAATTTTCTTCTGTAAAGAGTAGATTAAAAAGAATAGATGTGAGTCTGATGGACATAATTAGTTCCATCAGCTACCATAAAGAATAAACAGCTTTGCTTCATGGAACTGAAATGGTAGACATGGCTCATGTACTTGCAGCTAAACATCCCAGGCACTGAATTCTCCATGAATTTACTGTAAACACTTAAAAAGCTACATATTTTTCACAATGCTACGGGTTCAACAGTAAAACGGTTAATATTTTGTCAGTAAACGAATTAGCTGTGGGAATAAATCTCTGTGTTTCAGTGCACATCCAAATCATTTAGTGATTCAGATATTCACTAAATGATTAAAAAATGTAATGTAAGTCTATAAAAGCATTTTCCTTGCCAGTGTAGTAAATGTCTGTAGCCTATAGTGCATGTAGCCTTCAGTGTCATTGATTCGATGATCTGTAGTATATGTTCTTTAATGTTCAATGTATTATTTGGAATCTTTCAGGTACAGAGCCATTTGATCTGTATATGAATATTGTTTCGTTTTTGTAATCTATATTGACTGTAGGGTTCAGTCTCTAGCATCTGTAGTCGAATGTGTTAAGTGTCTGCACATCCTCCTGCACGGCACATATCCGTCATCATGTAACCGTGAGCAACTGGCATCCTAATCCCCCTCCTCTGGCATTTCTCCAGCTCACCCTATAAATGAGGTAATTGTCCTTGACTATAAAATTTGCATTTTCAAGACTTAATTGCTATCATTACATTTTTTCCGTAATTCTATTAATTTAACAGAATGGGGTATTGGGTTTTATGGTTATCATTTGCATTAAAACAATGCACTTCTAAGTAGAGAAATCCCGTATAGAGAGGCAAGAAGAGAAGGAATGGAGGCGAAACAGGGACATCCGGTGCTTCTTAATGATTAAGCTGAAGCATATTAGAGCTCAATAGCCTTTCTGGACACAGATTCAGAAGATAGTTTTCATAGAGTTTTTGTGTTTAAAAGCTTTGGAAGTCATTGGAGAAAATGGGCCAGACATCATCACATCATGCAGAAGAAGTAAAGCTTGAGTGTCAATGGGACCCGTAGAGCTCTTGTTGAGCCAGCCTCCTTTCTTTGTGCATACATGTGCACAATGTCAGCTTCACTTTGTGTTGCTGCTTCTAAAGAGGGATGTAGAGAATAAGAGAGATGGTGCTGAACAAGGGAGGCCATTTGTCTTCGTACCCTCAACGTGACCTTCGCTTTCATATCGCAGTGCTTTGGAGAGATAGAGCGAGAAGGAGAGAGGAGGGGGCATCTTTAATGCATTTGCTGACCTCTTAAGAGCCTCAGTGCTTCTCTTTCAGCGAAAGAACGATTCTGCTGTAATGCCATCATTTAAACCTCACATGACACAAGGCCTTTGCAGATATGTTTTTGTTGCTTTAACTGAATTGCTTGGTTTTGATTTTTATAAAAATTTAAAAGAGTCTTCTTCTTCACAGGTCATACCTCTGATCTTATTTCCTTCTCTTTTTAAAACACGTACACTTTTTAATCTAGGCAACATGTCCTGTATCTCGTGCACATGCTTATGGTAACATGATAACCACTGACACACACCAGGCTGCTTGGTCATAGCCTGTCAATGCAGGGAGGCCAGATGTTTGTGTGCAGGTGTGCATGTTATGTGTGTGTGTACACAATATAATAGGTCATGTCACGAAGATGTGAAGATCAGATCAGCTTTGTGTTCGTACATGAATTTGTCTACACACATGCTAGTGTCATCTCCGCGTCCAGCATAACTGTGTGAAGTCAGTAAAGATGCAAAGTGACTTGTCATCCTGCAGATACAGCAGCTCCTCAGAGAACACTGATATGAAGGAGATGTGGCTGAGGTTAAACTGTGCCATAGATAAAGTGCTCCAGTCAGATTTATCCTACTCTAATATAGTAGTATAGTGAATAGTAGTGTATATTGGTTATAATCTTAATGATGGTCATGACATCATGTTAAAGTTACCTCCAGCAAATATGACTGGAACATAATTGAGTAATATAAGTATTATTTTACTGTATTTGAGTATTATTTTGCTCTATTTATGCTCGAGCAGTATTGGAATTGAAAATTTGTTCTTTGACTTAATGACAATTTTTTATCCCAAAATCAAAGATTTATCATCTCTTATCCATCTGTACACTATACACTCATCAAATGAGCTCAGTTTACTATCCAGTCATTTCAGTCTAGGCTCAGAGTGGGCTCTACCCCTAACCATGTGTGTGTGAATATGGGTTAGCTTCCACATTACAGTGTCAATCTCGAGGATGAGTCCAAGGATGTGAAGGTGATGTACACAAAGTAAACAATATAATAATCAAGTCTGAAACTAAAACCCTACACAGAAACAGATGCATCTCATACACAAGGTGCATGAATGGGTTAGGTATGAATGGGAAAGTCATTATATTAGATTAATAGCATTTTATTGTATATTGTGTAGTGTTGTTCCTCTATATATAGTACTTGGCAAAGCAGTGTATCTTGTATAAATCTTCTGCCAAGAATCAGGCATCATGTATAACAAAAAAATTGAAACACCTAAGCTATATCATAACTGGCAAGCTGAATTCCCACACGTCATTCTAAAAAGATATTACGTCTTGCAAAGCGTCCAGCTCCGTTTCCTGCCAGTATTTGTCATGAAAGTGGACATGTACTGGGACGTGTGTGATTGTGTGTGTGTGATTGTGTGTGTGTGTGTGTGTGTGTGTGTGTGTGTGTGTGTGTGTGTGTGTGTGTGTGTGTGTGTGTGTGTGTGTGTGTGTGTGTGTGCAGTGCAATTCGTAACCATAGCTGGCACACTCAGAGTGTTGGCTGCATTTCGGGCCCGTCAGCGGACTAATGTGCCATCTGTTGCTCAGGCCTTGGCTGTAGAAGTGTGTATGCATGTGTGTTTGTGTGAGGTGTATTACAACAAGGGAGGAAGTCCCCAGGCAGCCATGCTACTGAGAGGAGGAAGTGTATGTGAAGCATGCAAAGTCAGTGGTATAGTCACCCGGCTGTAAGTCCCTCTGTGTGGGGGAAAAAAAACAGTTAAGGACAGTGTGTGTGTGTTTGTGTGTGTGTGTGTGTGTGTGTGTGTGTGTGTGTGTGTGTGTGTGTGTGTGTGTGTGTGTGTGTGAGAGAGAGAGAGAAAGAGAGAGAGAGAGAGAGAGAGAGAGAGAGAGAGAGAGAGAGAGAGAGAGAGAGAGAGAGAGAGAGAGAGAGAAGGGGGGTATAGAAGAGGAGGTAGGGCCAATGAGCTGAGGCAGGTGCAGGTCACCTGCTCTCCTCCCTCAGTAATGACAGAGGTGATCTAGAACTTGTCCGGTTTCTCACCTGGTGCTCCAGAGCATTTTGTGGATGGCTGCAGCCCAGATAAGCTTGTTCTTGCCACATTTGAAGTGTGTTTTATTTGGGAGTTGTGATGATAGTCATGGTGGCAATGGCAGTCTGCATTATTCAGCTGTTGTGACTGATTCTGATGCAGGCTGAAGGTTTTGCACTGCCTCACACACGTGTCAGAGAGGATTAGCTGAACCTCCTATAAGCTTCCAGAGAGTATGAGCTTCATTAACAGTAAGAAAGCATAACCAAATTGACAGCAGCTTCACACTTTAGGCCTTACATACAAAATCCTGGATGCTAACACTTCGGTGCCTATAAACATTTGCTGGATAAATGTCGAGGAATAGCCAGAATACCTAGAATGCCAAGGACTGTGTGTTCCCCTGCTGTTATTCTGAGCAAGCAGAGACACTGATCAAAGTGTGTTGGAAATGACCTCAGTTCCTGAGAGAATTAACACACATGCACACAGGAGCAGCACTGGTGTGAAATGAAGTGGATGTAAGCTTAGATGTGTGTGATCCGTTTGCTCTGCATGTAGAGGTTCACAAACACTTACACACAGGATCAACTCCCACAGGTGCTGTATGAGTGGAATACTTCTGTGTGTGTGTGTGTGTGTGTGTGTGTGTGTGTGTGTGTGTGTGTGTGTGTGTGTGTGTGTGTGTGTGTGTGTGTGTGTGTGTGTGTGTGTGTGTGTGTATTGGCAGTTTTTCTAGATGTTTATGCAGACATAAACTGTGACTACACACAAACACTAACAGTCACACATGCCAAACTTGTGAGTTGTTGCTGAATTGAAGCAAAAAAAAAAGCTTTCTTGTTTTAACAAAACACACGTAAGAAATGAAGCAATGCATGCTTCCCTGATAATACACAGTGCTGTGATTCTGCACACTATAATCAGGGCAGTAATCATTTAGTGAAACACTGACATTCAGGCATGTGTGGAGATTTTACTCACTCAAGCAAGCAACCTTTCATGCAATCAATAACACTTATTGTGTAAGTGTGACTTGTGCAGCAGCAGGCTTCTGGTTGGTCAAGACACCAAAACCATCACTGAAGCAATACATATGTATATTGTTATTAAAATAGTATAATATAATAGTATCTATCTATCTATCTATCTATCTATCTATCTATCTATCTATCTATCTATCTATCTATCTATCTATCTATCTATCTATCTATCTATCTATCTATCTATCTATCTATACACACACATATGTATATGTGTATACAATAATATATTATTGTAATGTTTACAAATCCAATTGGTTGTATTTACAGATATGACGTAATACAGTGAGACAAATAAACGCAAATTCTTCTTCTTCCTCATGATGCGCTGTACTGACATACTGCTCTGCAACTATATGCTCATAACATTGGTATAGTTTATGATTTTACAGTCACAAAGTCCACAGTGTATAGAAAAAGGAAGTGTGAATGAATTTCAATAGCATTTAGCTTCACTGATGTACGCAAGTAAGATAGAAATCATGATAGTCAAAAAAAGCAGAGTGGGATGGATGAAGTCATAGTTATTTTTTGAGTTCAGGCAAATCCAACACATCCCAGTTCTGCCCAGTGATCTTGCACACACACACACACACACACACACACACACACACACACACACACACACACACACACACACACACACACACACACACACACACACACACACACACACACACACAAACACAGAAAGAGAGAAATAATATACAAAATTCAATGAAGATACCTGTGTTGTTATATATGACGCATCTGGATATATATTTCAGTTCTGATTTGTTGAAACAGAAGCAGGATATATGTTATTATCTTCATTATTTATTGTTACACCCCATTTTGCATCAGCAAACACCATGATTTCTGCATTAATGCACTTCTGAATGACTTATGGCAGGCACAAGATGAGAAACACATGCATCAGGAAAGCGAAGCAGTGAGGTAGATCATAAAGACCAAGTTGCAGATCTCATTATTTTTCATAATGCACAAGTTCACTGTGAGGCTTGTCCTTGTCACAAAAGACATTTATAATACACTGTTCAGTGTGCAGTCTATATTATGGCTCAAATACCATTATTTGAAGCTACTGTATGAAACCGTGTGTTACTGAGGCATATGAGACCGCCTTATGTATAAATCAATTAAATCCTCCTGTAAATAATTTGCTGCATATCTAATTACACTACTTGGATTGTGAGGCGCTTGCCAGAGGAGAAAAAGGAAAAACACAGGCTCATGCACAAACACACTTAGCTGTCTCAGGTATTCAACACACTGGCCAAAAATATGGGGATTATAGCATTGACTTGCACTGTGTGTGTTTGTGTATGTGTGTGTGTGTGTGTGTGTGTGTGTGTGTGTGTGTGTGTGTGTGTGTGTGTGTGTGTGTGTGTGTGTGTGTGTGGGCAACAGTACCACACGCAGGCCCCACATTGCCCTCAGCGACTCAGTAAGGACTCTTGATAAGGAGAATTAGTCAAAACTTGGGAGCTGCCAGTCTGTGCCAATTAAACTTTAATCTGGGGCTGAAACAGGCACAAATAAATTAAAGCCTTATGAGAGGCAATGTGCGCTGCCCTGATAATGCTGGATTGAAGCTTCTCCCGGCTGCTCGTTGTTGTCAGCTGCACTGATGGCAGAAAAAATCAAGGCAAAGCTAGTCAGACACAAGGAATAAGCTCCTTGTAAAGTTAACTGTATGCAGAACACAGTCACACACATGCACTGAATATGTTTGTGAGTGTATTTGTGCATGCATGGTACAACTAAGATCTTCTTAGCTCAGCATCAGCTGGGTTAGATGTTAATCTGTAATACTCATCCTAATCATTACAGAGATTTTAAAAGATGTTCAAAGTCACTGTTTCTGAGACAAAGAAAGAAAAGTAAGCAATTGCTAGCTGAGTAGTGTCAAATTGAATAATAAATATATCATTAGGATATTTTAACTATATCTATATAGTTATATCTCTACTATAATTTAATATATCATTAGGCTTATTTAAACAAATAATGTCATGTTGAGTTTAATGAAGGGCTCACTGAAGATTGTAGCAAGAGTTGCCAAGTTTCTGCAAAACTCCAGTTTAGGTCTTTAATCAAAAGAACACACAAAGACTTAAAACAAGACTCCAGCATTGGCATTATATATATATATATATATATATATATATATATATATATATATATATATATATATATATATATATATATATATATATATATATATATATATATATATATATTCAGTATTCTCAGGGGAAAGGTTAACAGTGGTGCACAATTGTGATTTGCAGGATTTCAGTATATGGAACATGGCAACCCTGATAACAAAACATTAATAAACAGCAAGTGAACATCTGTGAACAGCATCTGTAGGCTGAGTAAATTGGATAATTAATTTTAAAATGATATAAAACTTTTTTTTATTTTTTTTTTTTACATTTTTTGCATTATTTGTCATTTTTTTAAATCATCTTTTGCCAACATTATTAAAAATAAATGTTCACTGCAGATTAATTGCGCTTTATAAAGAAATACTATTTAAAGATTCCCATTCAGACTTGCAGTAACACTGTGATTGCAGCCCAGGTATAAAGCTGATTGTGAAAATTTAACCTTTTCTTATGTATATCCAGTTATGTAACAAACCAAAAAAATCAATCGATCAGTCAGTGAAAGAATAAATGAATCAAGAACTTTATCTATAAAGTCCATTAAAGTAAGTTGACAGTCACCACCGTCGCCTCAATCACCTCAGGCTTGCTCATTTGGGATAAATACATAACACATTAAAATATGTCTAATATTAATCTTGAATGTTTATAATGTATTAATATTTGTATATTATTAAACTTTTTTTTTTTTACTATATTTTTATGATCTTAAAAAGCTGCTTTGAGACAATGTCCATTGTAAAAAGTGCTATACAAATAAAATTTAAATTAATTGAATTAAATTAAAAGGCTGTGAAAATTGAAAGAAGTATGTTCTAATATACTGGATTCCAACAGGTTATTTCAGAGATTAGGGATGACTACAGCTATCACCTGTATGCTTAAATATGAAGAAAAATAACTGACAAAAAATATATTTATATAGTTTTGTGATTTGGAAATTGGAAGCTTTCTTAATAATAATAATAATAATAATAATAATAATAATAATAATAATAATAATAATAATAATAATAATAATAATAATAATAATAATAATAATGATGACATAGCTATTGTAATCACAGTGAATGCATGCAGATAGCCAACAAATACCTCACATTTTGACTGGATACTAGACTTATCATGCATGTGTATATAATAAAATTAATTCTGTGTCTGTGGCTTTTTGCCTTGGGCAGTGGGAGCAACGTCAGTTTTGTATTTATAATAGATCAGAAAGCTGTTCATGAATAATACACATTCTGGGAGCAAGTATTCTCACTGCTGATGTGGGTTTGTCTTTGGCCACTATCAAAGTGAACATGCAGTATTGTGATAATCCATTGCTGATGAATTTAAGGCTAACTCGCCTTAGCTAAGTTCAGCTAATTTTCAGACATGGGTTGCCTCCATAATTGAGTTTCCAATAACATTATGATTATTCCTAGCCTCATGGTAATTGAATTCGAGGTTGGCTTTTTTTCTTTTCTGTATCACTGCAATATTCTAGATGGAGTTTTTTTTTCAGCCAGGCGCCAAATCTTCATGCAAATGTATTGTAATCACACATCCCAGCTCACTTAACTTGATTTTGTCTATTATTGCACACATTTACCCTATAATAAATGACTTGGAGTTTGATGCTTATGAGAATGAAGTAAATTATTATTGCTGATTGTTTTTTAAGGAGGATTCAGGAATGTTTTCCACATGAGCGCATCCAGCCTGTGCTTTAGTGAACGTGAATGTTAACCGTATATTTTCCCTGAAGAGAAAGCAAAGAGGAAAAAAATACTAATGTTTTCATATTTGCTGTATTCATAATCCTTTTGGCTTTAGTCTTTTCAGCATTGATATATATATATTATATATATATTATATATATATATACTTATATTATATATATAAGAGAAGAGAATGAGAGCCTCTTTTTCAGAATTCTGGGACATCATGGCTGCTTTTCTATTCAGCATTCACCTATGTTCCCTTGTGTTGACTCCTGTGTTGCTGCCAGTTTCAACCCCCACCATATTCAGCTGTGAATTTTTCAAACCTTCAAAGAACAGAGATGGTGCAGCAAAGCAGCCAGGCCCAAAAACAGAGTGCATTCTTTAGCATTAGAAGCAGATGCAGGCTGAATATTTTAATGTGAAGCGAAGGCTTTTGTCTGTGCTGGATTGGCGCGAGCTGAGCGAGAGAGAAGAATGGCGAAGAGATGAGTGGGCAGTTAGTGGCAGCATGATGATAGGCAGACGTTCACAGTTGTCTGAACTGCCATGTTGGCAGCGTCTGGCTGACTGGTACGCTCTTTAAAGCCCCTGTGTTCTGAGACAGAGAGAGACACAGAGACTCCACTCACAACACTACGGAGCCACAAACAGCAAGCACACAAAATCACTGAATTCTTCTCAAACAGTGGCTTATAGTATCATTTGTGTGTGTGTGTGTGTGTGTGTGTGTGTGTGTGTGTGTGTGTGTGTGTGTGTGTGTGTGTGTGTGTGTGTGTCCGTGTGTGTGATTGTCATGCAGCTTCGGTCATCTCTGCTGCGGACAGAGTTATGTTAAATTAAGCTGGATTTATTGATTTATTGATTAATTGCCTTGGAATGATTGAATATAATAGGTCTTTTATTTCTCAGTGTGAATAATCGCAGTCAGAGCAGAAACAGAGGGGGATGGAAAGGAGAGAGATTGGGACAACTTTCAGCAAAACATGACAAGCGAATGAGAACTCTATCTCATTTGCATATGCTGACATTTTCCGGAAAATATTTCAATGTTGGCGGAGACATAATGAAATCCTGCCAGCCGCCCGTTATGGAATAATATTACCATAAAGGTAACCTATCCATATCCCCCTCTTTCCCTTCGTCCTCTCCTGCCACATTCGCTCCGTCCACAGGATTATTTTTCTTCTGTTTCCTTAGATTTGTCAGGCCCCGTGCTGATGCAGTGAACAGCTCCTTTCTCTTTCCCAGGCTAATTGTGCACTGCGGAGGAGAATTTGTTAGTGGTGACACCTGGCAACCCGTCGGGAATTCATCTCATTATCGGCCAATGTCCAAGAACATCAGACATTATTAGCTGTCATTAATCTGCAATATGTATGGAGGAAGAAGGTGGGAAAGCATGAGGGAAAACAGGATGAAAGAGTGAGGGAAGAAAAGCAATAGAGCAGTCAAGAAGAGGTGAGGCACTGGGGGTCAAAGTTCATCTCTGATGTTAAAGGGCAGTCAACCAAACTCTCGAAATATCAACAATTTAAAGCTTATTGACCCTAATGGTGTGTTTAGCACCGTTACATTTCCATATTTTAATTATAAAATACATTTATGTATAAATTATAAATTATCTATCTATCTATCTATCTATCTATCTATCTATCTATCTATCTATCTATCTATCTATCTATCTATCTATCTATCTATCTATCTATCTATCTATCTATCTATCTATATATATATATATATATATATATATATATATATATATATATATATAGTGTGTGTATGGCTGCATATAAAAATACATGGCATTTAAAATGAGTAGGCATGCAGTCCTTTGCTGTGGTCCATGGATTTTTAACACCCGGGTTTTCTGAAAATGTTTGAAGAAGAAGCTTTGTGTAAGATTTTTTTTTTTTTTGTGTCATTCATTCCTCTTTTTTCCAGTAAATCCATTTGAAATAAACCATCTCTGACAGGCTTAAGTAGATTTCCTAAATGTATAGAGGAGGCATGCATTCCTCTCTTGCTGCGCTCTACTGTTTTTAAGTACTCGATGAACACTGTGTTTAATTTGATTCAGCATCGTTTGGCTGTTTTTCCACCACAGCCACGCCTGAAGATGGCTATATGCAAAACATGATAGGATTACAGTGCCTAAGCACGTTTTCATGGTTGAGGGGTTAAAACGTGGCCCACTTGCCATAGCGAGTGTAAAACAGTCTACTTAAGCATGCAGAATCTCTACTTCTCCTCTCTCTCTTTCTCTCATTAGGGGAGTTTAGGCAAAAGGAGTAGTTGAGCCTCCTGCAGACATTGCCTCACTCTTTGAGCTTAGCCTGTGCTCTTGCTTAATGATTAGACGTCCCCTTATAAAAGGTCTATGGTGCAGACTCCTGCAAATTGAGTTTCCTCTCTGAGCCAATTGAGTGTGGTTTATGTGAACTGCGGGAAGTGCCTTTGAACTCTGCTTCCAAGACTGCCAGGGCAGGGTCACAGGAAAAAGATGGAGGCCACTGTCGCAGACGTCCAAATTCATGCCATATTGAAGGGAAATCACTCCTTAGAGGAAGGCAAGAAAGCCTTGAAGCATGAAGCAGGTGTTTCACTCGCCTTTATTGATAAAAAGTGAGTTTGTAAATGTTTTTTATTACATGAGGCTATCTTTTAATACAGTTCTCTGTACGTTTTTGCCTTTCGTGTTTCAATTTATAGAGCAGTTCACATTTCATTGTGACTTTACTGGACTTTTAAACATTGTTTGTCTGTAAAACTGCATGTTAAACTAAAAAAATGCATAGATTATATGTTGGCCTAGTGCGATTCTGATTATATAGCTCAACATAATAATTTACTATCACTGTTTATAAGTACTAAAGATGCAATACTTCATCATGTTATATACCAAATGAGTGTAATAAAAGTTGTAAACCAAGACATTAAGACTTACATGGTTGACCATGATTGTCAGGCTCTTAGATCAGCATTTGAGATATTTTATGTACTAATCTGTAAGTTCAAATACAAAACAAATATAGTTTGCTTCACATAAATATGGCTCTTGGGGGATTTCTGGAGAGGTTCTTCGTGTCTTCTATGGTCTTTTGTTTCTTTGGCCCTTTAAGGGAAAAAGTCAATGCCAAGAAAATATGTTTGATCACGGGAGCTGGCGAAGCTTACTGTGGATGGCATTGGCCCCTGTCCTTAAAACCAATAGGATTGCTTTTGAGAGTCACAGGCGTGAAAACATAGCTCCTTCTCCAGCTAAAGCTTTGAAAGCTTTGGTCTCAGTATAAATCCTTACTCTCCTGCCTGACCCCCCTTCACACACACATGGACATGTTCATACACTCACACACCTAATTATGCACACACAAAGCCATAAATCTAATGCTCCTTCATGAACTGCAAGAGCAGAGTACATAAAAAAATGTGATGCGGATTTGCATACAAACATACTTATTCTAAATCCCTCTCAGAAGTTGTAAATGATTGTCTCATCCTGAAATACATTTCACCAAATTGTATTTAGGCATGTTTATGAATTCTATTACGCTGTAGGTTTGATCATATTTTGTGGCCAGCGATGGCTTCCCCTTGTAGCCATTTATAGAGGCAGTAGGTAAGAGAGAGAGCAGGAGACAGAGAGAATAAGCCTGGAGCACTAGATAGTGTCATTTGTTTAGACAGGCTGTGATTTCTGCCTGCTCCTTGATGGCAGGACTTCCATGCTGCTAAGATGAATTTTCAGTGGTCTTCTTGGTCAACGTAAATTATTAAAGTCTATCAGATGCTATAGTAATACCTACATAATAATACTATTTTATTATTATATATTTATATAATCCTAATTATTTATATAAATATATAATAATAAAAATATAATAACAAATTATTATTTATTTATTTATTTATTTATTTATTTATTTATTTATTTATTTATTTATTTATTTATTTATTTATTAATAACACTTGTATAAATAAACACAAATTACACTTTGGATAACACTTATAACAATGGACATTGTCACAAAGTAGCTTTACAGAATTCTATAAGATTCAGGATAAAATTTTAGAATTTATCCATAATGAGCAAACCAGAGGCGACAGTGGCGAGGGAAACTCTCTGAGAGGAACCAGTCTCAAAAGGGAACCCATCTTTATCTGGGTGACACCAGGAAACTCATTACAGCTTTGACATGAAGTGTGTTTTGTTGAAGTTATCAACTGCTCATTAATGAAGAGCTGAGTAGGAAATGTTCATGACAATTACTGTCCTAAAGCTCTTATAGCCATTGTGGTCCAACCAGAGGGGCAACAGGATTGGAGCAAAAAGTTCCAAAGAGTGGAAGATGTCGGGATGACTGATATCTCAGGAGTGGCATAAAGGCTAAGTACATACAGCTAAGTATGGTGAACCATACTCCATCCAAAGTGCACACACACACACACACACACACACACACACACACACACACACACACACACACACACACACACACACACACACACACACACACACACACACACACACACACACACACACACACACACACACACTGTGAACACACACCCGGAGCAGTGTGCAGCTATGCTGCAGCGCCCGGGGAGCAGTTGGGGGGGTTCGGTGCCTTGCTCAAGGGCACCTCAGTCGTGGCCAGCCCGAGACTCGAACCCACAACCTTAGGATTACGAGTCAGACTCTCTAACCGTTAGGCCACAACTTGCCCCAACGACTTGAATGTGT
>NC_062542.1:8372527-8407527 GCF_022655615.1 Tachysurus fulvidraco
GGCAGCATGATGATAGGCAGACGTTCACAGTTGTCTGAACTGCCATGTTGGCAGCGTCTGGCTGACTGGTACGCTCTTTAAAGCCCCTGTGTGCTGAGACAGAGAGAGACCAGAGACTCCACTCAGCAAACACTACGGAGCCACAAACACAAGCACACAAAATCACTGAATTCTTCTCAAAGCAGGTGGCTTATAGTATCATTGTGTGTGTGTGTGTGTTGTGTGTTTGTGTGTGTGTGTCAGAGTGTTTGTGTGTGTGTGTGTGTGTGTGTGTGTGTGTGTGTCTGTGTATGTGATTGTCATGCAGCTTCGGTCATCTCTGCTGCGGACAGAGTTTATTTAAATTAAGCTGGATTTATTGATTTATTGATTAATTGCCTGGAATGATTGAATATAATAGGTCTTTTATTTCTCAGTGTGAATAATCGCAGTCAGAGCCAGAAACAGAGGGGGATGGAAAGGGAGAGAGATTGGGACAACTTTCAGCAAAACATGACAAGCGAATGAGAACTCTATCTCATTTGCATATGCTGACATTTTCCGGAAAATATTTCAATGTTGGCGGAGACATAATGAAATCCTGCCAGCCGCCCGTTATGGAATAATATTACCATAAAGGTAACCTATCCATATCCCCCTTTTTCCCTTCGTCCTCTCCTGCCACATTCGCTCCGTCCACAGGATTATTTTTCTTCTGTTTCCTTAGATTTGTCAGGCCCCGTGCTGATGCAGTGAACAGCTCCTTTCTCTTTCCCAGGCTAATTGTGCACTGCGGAGGAGAATTTGTTAGTGGTGACACCTGGCAACCCGTCGGGAATTCATCTCATTATCGGCCAATGTCCAAGAACATCAGACATTATTAGCTGTCATTAATCTGCAATATGTATGGAGGAAGAAGGTGGGAAAGCATGAGGGAAAACAGGATGAAAGAGTGAGGGAAGAAAAGCAATAGAGCAGTCAAGAAGAGGTGAGGCACTGGGGGTCAAAGTTCATCTCTGATGTTAAAGGGCAGTCAACCAAACTCTCGAAATATCAACAATTTAAAGCTTATTGACCCTAATGGTGTGTTTAGCACCGTTACATTTCCATATTTTAATTATAAAATACATTTATGTATAAATTATAAATTATCTATCTATCTATCTATCTATCTATCTATCTATCTATCTATCTATCTATCTATCTATCTATCTATCTAAAGTATATATCTAAATTAACTAAATATATAACTATATATATATCTATCTATCTATCTATATATATATATATCTATATATATATATATATATATTATATATAGTGTGTGTATGGCTGCATATAAAAATACATGGCATTTAAAATGAGTAGGCATGCAGTCCTTTGCTGTGGTCCATGGATTTTTAACACCCGGGTTTCTGAAAATGTTTGAAGAAGGCTTTGTGTAAGATTTTTTTGTGTCATTCATTCCTCTTTTTTCCAGTAAATCCATTTGAAATAAACCATCTCTGACAGGCTTAAAGTAGATTTCCTAAATGTATAGAGGAGGCATGCATTCCTCTCTTGCTGCGCTCTACTGTTTTTAAGTACTCGATGAACACTGTGTTTAATTTGATTCAGCATCGTTTGGCTGTTTTTCCACCACAGCCACGCCTGAAGATGGCTATATGCAAAACATGATAGGATTACAGTGCCTAAGCACGTTTTCATGGTTGAGGGGTTAAAACGTGGCCCACTTGCCATAGCGAGTGTAAAACAGTCTACTTAAGCATGCAGAATCTCTACTTCTCCTCTCTCTCTTTCTCTCATTAGGGGAGTTTAGGCAAAAGGAGTAGTTGAGCCTCCTGCAGACATTGCCTCACTCTTTGAGCTTAGCCTGTGCTCTTGCTTAATGATTAGACGTCCCCTTATAAAAGGTCTATGGTGCAGACTCCTGCAAATTGAGTTTCCTCTCTGAGCCAATTGAGTGTGGTTTATGTGAACTGCGGGAAGTGCCTTTGAACTCTGCTTCCAAGACTGCCAGGGCAGGGTCACAGGAAAAAGATGGAGGCCACTGTCGCAGACGTCCAAATTCATGCCATATTGAAGGGAAATCACTCCTTAGAGGAAGGCAAGAAAGCCTTGAAGCATGAAGCAGGTGTTTCACTCGCCTTTATTGATAAAAAGTGAGTTTGTAAATGTTTTTTATTACATGAGGCTATCTTTTAATACAGTTCTCTGTACGTTTTTGCCTTTCGTGTTTCAATTTATAGAGCAGTTCACATTTCATTGTGACTTTACTGGACTTTTAAACATTGTTTGTCTGTAAAACTGCATGTTAAACTAAAAAAATGCATAGATTATATGTTGGCCTAGTGCGATTCTGATTATATAGCTCAACATAATAATTTACTATCACTGTTTATAAGTACTAAAGATGCAATACTTCATCATGTTCTATACCAAATGAGTGTAATAAAAGTTGTAAACCAAGACATTAAGACTTACATGGTTGACCATGATTGTCAGGCTCTTAGATCAGCATTTGAGATATTTTATGTACTAATCTGTAAGTTCAAATACAAAACAAATATAGTTTGCTTCACATAAATATGGCTCTTGGGGGATTTCTGGAGAGGTTCTTCGTGTCTTCTATGGTCTTTTGTTTCTTTGGCCCTTTAAGGGAAAAAGTCAATGCCAAGAAAATATGTTTGATCACGGGAGCTGGCGAAGCTTACTGTGGATGGCATTGGCCCCTGTCCTTAAACCCAATAGGATTGCTTTTGAGAGTCACAGGCGTGAAAACATAGCTCCTTCTCCAGCTAAAGCTTTGAAAGCTTTGGTCTCAGTATAAATCCTTACTCTCCTGCCTGACCCCCCTTCACACACACATGGACATGTTCATACACTCACACACCTAATTATGCACACACAAAGCCATAAATCTAATGCTCCTTCATGAACTGCAAGAGCAGAGTACATAAAAAAATGTGATGCGGATTTGCATACAAACATACTTATTCTAAATCCCTCTCAGAAGTTGTAAATGATTGTCTCATCCTGAAATACATTTCACCAAATTGTATTTAGGCATGTTTATGAATTCTATTACGCTGTAGGTTTGATCATATTTTGTGGCCAGCGATGGCTTCCCCTTGTAGCCATTTATAGAGGCAGTAGGTAAGAGAGAGAGCAGGAGACAGAGAGAATAAGCCTGGAGCACTAGATAGTGTCATTTGTTTAGACAGGCTGTGATTTCTGCCTGCTCCTTGATGGCAGGACTTCCATGCTGCTAAGATGAATTTTCAGTGGTCTTCTTGGTCACGTAAATTATTAAAGTCTATCAGATGCTATAGTAATACCTACATAATAATACTATTTTATTATTATATATTTATATAATCCTAATTATTTATATAAATATATAATAATAAAAATATAATAACAAATTATTGTTATTTATTGATTTATTTATTATTATTATTTATTTATTGACTTATTTATTTATTATTTTTATTAATAACACTTGTATAAATAAACACAAATTACACTTTGGATAACACTTATAACAATGGACAATTGTCACAAAGTAAGCTTTACAGAATTCTATAAGAATTCAGGATAAAATTTTAGAATTTATCCATAATGAGCAAACCAGAGGCGACAGTGGCGAGGGAAACTCTCTGAGAGGAACCAGTCTCAAAAGGGAACCCATCTTTATCTGGTGACACCAGGAAACTCATTACAGCTTTGACATGAAGTGTGTTTTGTTGAAGTTATCAACTGCTCATTAATGAAGAGCTGAGTAGGAAATGTTCATGACAATTACTGTCCTAAAGCTCTTATAGCCATTGTGGTCCAACCAGAGGGGCAACAGGATTGGGAGCAAAAAAGTTCCAAAGAGTGGAGAGATGTCGGGATGACTGATATCTCAGGAGTGGCATGAAGGCTAAGTACATACAGCTAAGTATGGTGAACCATACTCCATCCAAAGTGCGGCACACACACACACACACACACACAAAACCCAAATCCAAACCAACACACACCCCTATATCACACACACACACACACACACACACACACACACACACACACACACACACACACACACACACACACACACACACACACTGTGAACACACACCCGGAGCAGTGTGCAGCTATGCTGCAGCGCCCGGGGAGCAGTTGGGGGGGTTCGGTGCCTTGCTCAAGGGCACCTCAGTCGTGGCCAGCCCGAGACTCGAACCCACAACCTTAGGATTACGAGTCAGACTCTCTAACCGTTAGGCCACAACTTGCCCCAACGACTTGAATGTGTTACTTCAAGAGAAAGAGAGAGAGAGAGAGAGAGAGAGAGAGAGAGAGAGAGAGAGAGAGAGAGAGAGAGAGAGAGAGAGATGTATTGTCATATCAAGGCTAAGGACAATGCATGCATGCTCTGTATTTGTGTTTATTTCCATTTAAGACATCCAGCACAGTCCAATAATGAAAAATCCTAATAATTTACATGACAAAATTTATATAAAAACTGTTTGACAAGAAAGAGGTTTAGCAGACAGATTTTTTGCCACTTAATTCACCTTTCCTGCTGGATGTAATGGTTATAAAGTCTTTATAAGCTCAGGATGCTCACGATATGGCACATATCCCTCTGCTGGTACACTGAGGGTTACGAGCAGTTTTGAGGCTGGGCCGTCTGCAGGTGTTGATTACAGGGCCACTGCTATAGCTCTCTTTACCTGGCTCTCCTCCAGCTGTGCACCATGTGAGTTCCCACCATGTGCCCCTTGTCTGGAGGACAAGCTGTCGAGTGCAGAGGTCATAAACATTTCAAGAGTTATAAAACTTTCATTAAGTTCTCACGATATCTTGCCAGTGTGTGACCTTTCCTGATCCATGTACTTTTTTTCGTTCTCTCTCACTGAACAGCCTAGAAAAAAGAAGGATGGGGTTAAATTGACTGGGGAACAAGTTCCCCCTTTGTGGCATGCAGGCTTTTTCAAACTGTCTCGGCCTCTTGACTTGTACTAATCCAGAGATCAGAGCTTAGAAAGTGGCAAAACAAAGGACTGTTTTAATGAGATTGGTACAACAGGGGCAAACGCATCGGGGGAAGGGAGTCCCACAAATAACCGTACTCTGCCCGCTCTTTTTTCAAAAAGGCCTTTCACAACCAGCTCTAAGCCAGTCTGTATGAGAGGAAAAAAAATCAAAGGACTGTCATCACTCTAAAAGAGTCAGGGGGAGGGACATGGAGTAGGATTGATCCAGGGTTTTTAACACAAAAAGGACTAAAAAAAGTCTAAATTCCTGAAGAAAGTCTGAACATAGCTGGCATTCTAGGAAATGTTGTTAATTCACAAACTCCTGAGATCTCAGTCTGGTAATACACATCATGACAAATTTATTTTGATCCAATTATTTAGAACCATTAGAACCAATAGTTATTTTTGGTTCAATGGAAAATATCAGAATTTAGACTTTCGTTAATCAGTGATAAACCTAATGCCTCAGAGTGCAGTGAAAGCCTGTATAAACATGTAATTATAGATAATTGAATAAAGATGAAATTGCAAATAGTTCTGCAATTATTTAAAAAAAACCTCTGTAACTAAAATGTAAATAATAATAATAATAATAATAATAATAATAATAATAATAATAATAATAATAATAATAATAATAATAAACATCATTAATTATAGATATTTATGTTGTTAATATAATGATCAAACGTATTAACCAGTGATTATTTTATATTTTTACATTCTTAGCTTGTATTATATTGTATTGTAATTATCTGCTATTTTACTTATTAACAATCTGTGCTCTCAGTCCACAATTTCAACACAAAACCTAAGAGATGCATAACAGAGATCTGTGTTTATTACAGAGTACAGAGTGCTCTTTTAATTTCACAGCACTCTGTACGATAAAATATAGTAAGTGGAACTCAACAACAAGGAAAGATTTTGGATAATTAATGAGATATAATTCAAAAAACAGGATTTTAATTTCTAAATTAAATGAAGTATATTAGTAACTTATTAATATTCACACACTGTTAATAGAAACAACAGTGATTACGAGGAACTAGGTACTGTAATGTAATATAGAACTTCAGAATATGAGAACATGAAATAAAGTATTAACAATTTTAAAATATTGATAAATTGATCAATCTGAACATTCAGAGCTCTGTGTACATCCACATGGTGGTGGCTTCTATCTGCTGCTTGACCTTTAATTTCAATTGCTATTTAAGAGGTGGGGGAGAAGAATTTAGCTTCTCAGGGCGTTGTGCTGATAACCATCAGACTCTAACCCCATTATCAGGTCTGAGTCCTAACACCCAGGATCTGTTCCCTCAGGCTAGTGGCCGAACACTCACCCAGGCTCTCTTAGCCTGACGAATGACACCCCACAATAGAAGGAGAAACCTTGCTTGACCTTCCCCTGCCCCAATACTGCCCTAATACAGAACGTGTTAGGACCAAACGCAACCCCCACCACCACCACCATCATCTTATGACCTTTGCCTCTTTCTCTTATCTTTCTCTGTTTTTGAGGAAATGGAAGTGACCTAATTATCTTTGTTTTTAATGACATTAGCTTTTTTTTTGTTCCACCCATTTTTGTGGGAACCAGAGCAACAACATGGTCCTACTGCAAAATTAAAAAAAATCACTATTTTAAATGTCATACACCAAGAAGTGGCTGCAAGGCTTTTGCCCATTGCCAATGGCTCTCATCACTGTATTGTCCACAGCTGTTTCCTTTATGTCCTTTAATTTGCTTCCAGCAGAAAATGAAGTGTCTGTATCCGCTACTGCAGTGAAATTTCTGGTCAAATACTATAAGGAACTTTGTAGATGCACTGTAGTTAACCGTGGTAATTAACAAGACCTCAAGTAATCAGCCAGGCAAAGTATGTCATTAAATGGCATCCCTGTTGATTAATTCAGGCCTGTAATGGTGAAATAAACGTCTGCATGTCCTTAAGACCCTGCGTAATCTAATCTTTTAAGGAAACAGGACTTAAAAAAACACAAGTAATGGCAGCTCACATGTCAGTAATAATAACATGGTGTGTAATTTTTTTAAAAAATTGGCTAAAACCATTGTGATTTCTAAAATCACGGGTACCGCTAATATCATGGGGACTGGTAAAGACTATATTAACCAAATCCTTCTCTCACTAATAGGGATAAAAAAGTGGATAAACGGTTGAGTGGAGGTCAACAGCGCCTCAGTAAGTGGTGGAAAGAGGATTAGTCGGCTTGAGGAGCCTCCTGTTGTAAGTTCTCTTGCATAATTCAGCTCATGGATGATTAATTATTCAGTGGAGTACATATTTGTCTTGGTAATTTTATATCTGAAACCGTGATAATGTTTGAATTAATCATGGGAATCAGTCCCTTTGATTCAGGCTGTCTCGCACCACATCCAGCTGCACGAGGCTCCTTAACCCGCTGCCTAGGAAGCATATGCTTGTTTTTTTTTTTTTTTCAAGAGGAAGGGGCGAAGTCTCTGTGGAGAGCTCGAACAAAAGGGACACAATATCAGGCCCTCAGACACATGCAATGACTTAAACGTTCCATTGTGTTACTTGTGAAAGGCAGTCTATTGGGCGGCCCGGTGCGAGAGGCGAGGCTGTGTTGTCCATTAGCCACATGATTAAGCAGATGACACGGTGGGGCCATGCAAGGTAAATAAAGGCAGCCTTCTGCTACTTCCTGCACTGTGACACATGGCAGAGGCCTCGACTAGAGCTGCCAGACTGCTCTCGCTCTGGTGGATCACGACAGCTGAGCAAGGGAGGGAGAAAGACAGAGAGCAAAGAGAGAGAGAGAGAGAGAGAGAGAGAGAGAGAGAGAGAGAGAGAGAGAGAGAGAGAGAGAGAGAGAGAGAGAGAAGGGGAGAGACAGAGAGAGCGAGAGGGAGATAGAGAGAGAGAGAGAGGGGGAGAGAGAGAGAGAGAGAGAGAGAGAGAGAGAGAGAGAGAGAGAGAAGAAAGGGGTTGATTAAAAAAGGATGAATAACACAGTCATGGTCTATGTCAGGTGTTAAGTATCTCATTGGACAATTTGCATGTCAAAGAAGAGATTGTGACACTCATTTTATCTATGTGAGTGTGTGTGTGTGTGTGTGTGTGTGTGTGTGTGTGTGTGTGTGTGTGTGTGTGTGTGTGTGTGTGTGTGTGTGTGTGAGAGAGAGAGGCTGGGAGGAGGTATATTCACATTAGCAGCTTTCAGTATAACATCATTAATAAAGAAAGATGTTATTAACACATTCACACCAACAGAAAACAAATGGCGGTTTGTAAGACAGATCAGTTCAGTGAATGGCATGTTTGGGTCTTATCGATGTAGCTGTACCTATCACTGAACAAACATACATACAAAGAGCATAGAAAGCAAGTTATGATATTATTTGTCATTTATTCAGGTGAAACTTTAGTAGTTACAATACCCAACATATAATAATAATATAATGCAAATTAATTAGCTATGATAATTGTATTCATTTTTGGGTCTTTGCCACTCCTGTCGCTATAGAGAGCACTAATTCACCTTGCTTGTCTATCATCCATCTACTTGGCACTGTTTACAAGCTCTCAGAGGCATTCTCCTTGGGCTGGCTTATTTAATAGGGCTGTAAGTATTGTCATTCTAGTTTTAATGATGATGAGAGGCTAACCTTAGTGTGCTCTTGTCTGTTCCTTCCACCCTCTTCGTCGTGGGACATTCAGGTAACTAATCTGCCTTTAAATATGTCTCCAAGGGAACGCTGCTAATTAGCACTGAAATTTACTGCCTTCACTTTTATTGACTTGTCCTACTTCTCCGATAATTAACTAATGAGTGAGCTAATGAGCTATGTCATTCACTCATGCTGCTCAATTAAAGTACAGAATCAATTATTGAAAATAGTTTTGCATTTCTGCCACCTCACACTGTGCGGACAAGCACGAGTGAGAAAAAGAGAGGATGAGAAAGTCTGCAGAAAGTTTAGACCTGGTGCTGTGTGCTGTCCTAATTCTCAGGAAAAATCCGAATTCAAACAGTGTGTTAATGTGGCTACAGCATGCTATTCCTTTTCCTAAATCGTTAATGGATTGTCCTACTAACATACAACAGAACATTATTATGCGTAATACTGTAAGAAAATACAGGCCATATTTTTCATGTGTAATATTTCTAAATGCAGTATGAATGATGCCTTTGTATTTAAGGAATATGTCGACTGACATCACAGTTTTTATTTCTGTATCATCATGTACACTGAGGCATTGACAATCCTTCTCTGTAAACAGTGCATTAAACAGCTAATCCAAAGCTCTGTGAAAACACAGGCTTCATTAAAGGAAAATAATTAGATGGTCTCATTCCCATGTGCTTTCACAGATAATCAACTCTTTGTCTCCTCGTTCCAGTTCACACTGTCATCATTCACCTAGATTATGTTTATAGCAAAATCAATGTGCTAATGTGCCATGTGCTGATATTGAAGTTAGCATACGACATGATTTCTTGGGATTTAAGGACATTTTATTTCTTGTTCTCTCTTTCTGTAGTGTTTCGTTACTTTGAGGTGTCATATGCTGAGCAAAAGAAGATTAAGTATAATGATAATAATGATAATCAGACTATAGTACATTTTCTTGAGGATTTAAATTTGGACCCAAAAAGATAATAAATTAAAGGAGTTCTGGGTCTCATTTTAAGTCTCAATTACAGTCCCTTTACTACTGGCTAACTCTACATTTGAATCTGTCTACAGGGTCAGGCAGTGTACAGGCAGAGAGTAGCACAATAACCTCATTTTAAAGGCCATGTCCACAAATATGTTGGATTATGGCCACAGCATACCGCTCACTTGCTAAAAGAAATGTTACTCTATAAGTGCAACCTTCACCATTATATATGCACTACTTTTCTGTCCAGTTGATCCAAAACACTTTAATTCAGGTAAATGTCACCCTGGAAGTATGCAAGCATGGAGCTTATAATGTATTCTGCTAGCAGCTGGAATAGAAAAAGAAATACAGAAAAAGAAAGAGAAAGAGAGAGAGAGAGAGAGAGAGAGAGAGAGAGAGAGAGAGAGAGAGAGAGAGAGAGAGAGAGAGAGAGAGAGAGAGAGAGAGAGAGAGAGGTCAGTCCAACCATACTTCCTTTTTTTAGAATCCACATGCACAGCACTATAAAACCCCTTTTGGTTAATTGAGGCATTAAACATGCCTATATTTTTGCTTAATTAATAATTAATTTAATGACAGGATGAGGCTATAAAAATCACTAATTAAAATGCTTGCTATCATCAGAGCAGTGCTACAATTCATGCACTAACCACCATCTCTGGACCTTTTTAATGGGCTCTGTATCAATATTCTCATAATACCCAGGATGCCAGGGGTTCTACTGGTGTGTTGGGTGGCACTGAGATGATGTGACAGTTTTGCAGAAAGACACAAAAGTTAAGGACATACAATTTATCCTTACAGCAACCTTGGAGAGCATCCAATACCTGGGTTTCAGGGAAACAAACTCAAAACTACATCATGTACTCAACCATTTAGGAGTGAGCTGACTTCATGCTTTCCTGATCGGCTAGATCTGGATTAACAGAAAAGCAAGTGAGTTGCAGTCTTTAAAAATTCTGCTAGAATTGTAGAACAGTTTAGAGTAACCTTCTATGATGTTTCTCTGGATTCAGCCTGCTTTCCTTGTAGTGTAGAAAACCATGCAGATATTGCAATAATGTGAGCAATTCTGGGAAATTGGTTATAAGGTCAAAGCTTTAATCAGTAATGCAGTGGAAAATGGCATCACCTCCATTATAATCCATTAGGGTCTTACATGTTCTGATATTCCTCCACTTCCACTGTGCACCCTTGATTGCACTCCATCATTTCACCCTTGAATAAAGTGTTAAACCTGTGATGAAACAAAAGAAAGGTTTTGCCGCTGTGATCACTGCTGTGCTTTTTCTGTACCTGTTTTTAAACCATATTCAATGGGAAAGCTATTTACTAAATATAAGTACAAAGTAATGGTTTTAATACTGTACAAGCCTTTATTTTTTTCACATATACTTCACAGCAGAATTATTTTCTTTACATATTCTCTACAGCACCTATGGTGCAGAGATGGTTAAGGGAATTGAGCTAAGGCCTAACAGTGGCACCTTGACAGTGCTTGAACCCTGATATGCCGAGTCTTAACCACTTGAGCCACCACTGCAACTATATGTACATTGTTATAGAAACACTTGTATACCTGATCATTCATACAATCATCATATCAGTCATTCATGTGCCAGCAACACAATGCCCCCAAATCACAGAATTTAGGTCGAGTTTCAGTTAAAGTTCACATCAAACATCAGAATGTAGAAAAATGTGATCTCAGTGAGTTTGATTGTGGCATAGTTTTTATTCCAGAAAGGCTAGTTGAGTATTACACAGTTACATAGAATGGTGTGAAAACAAAACAAAACAACAACAACAACTGTGGTGTTGTAATGTGACTGACACCATTACCAAGCAAACTGTTCATGCTAGCTAAAACAACATCTTCCTGATGTTGACAGACCTCTGTAACAGTTTATCACACTGTACACACAGGACTTAGGAGCCAGTTTACATGCTATCCACCTGTCTATGTGTGATGGTAAGAGGCTGCCTGGTTAATGTAATCAGTGAGCTTAAAGACAAGGACAAAGGTTTCTCTAACTTTTGATGCACTGTATATAGTACCAAATTGCAATTACATAAGTACTTTCCACCTGTGATCTTGTAAAAGTCCGGCATTTTAGGAGACACACAGGCCTACAGTCTGGTGTAATCAGGATTCAGCAGCATGGTGATAGTACAAGAGATACAGTAAGTCAGCAGTAATGAAATCCTGGCCTCAGCTTATATCTGTTCATGCTTTAACACCTCTGTAGACTAAGGCTTAGTAAAAGTAAGGCTTAGTAAGGCTTCACTGTTTTATTACACTGTACTTATAACACCATATCTTGTTTATTTCGTCTCTATACCTAATTTAATTTTACATCATTTGTAAAGTGATATGCAATAAGCCTATGCATATAACTGAAACTAGCAGGGCCACAAGCCTAATGCTTGTTAACCCATATGAGGTTGTGTTGGCTATTAACTGTTGTAGAATGTTTATCATGCTTTGCATTTTAGCGAGTGCCCTGTGGGACTGCTAGCTACTTATATGTATCATCTTTATAAATCCAGGCAGCCATTTCCAGGCTCCTTGCCAACCTTGCCCATGTACGAACATAACTAGGTAATCAGAGATACAGGTCATTAATCAGTGTTTACTTGATGCTTTTATGTTTCAAACTCTTAGGCTGCTGAACTGTATTTGCGCTAATCAGTTAAATAGTTTGACAATTATCAGTGGAATCTGAATACCTATTGCAGAGTCTATCTATCACCTTTTTATGCTGCAATATTCCCCAATTAGAGTATTATTGTATACTACTTCATCAAAGGCTAAAGTAATCAAGATTAATCTCGCGAGCTGACACGCGCCGTTTGCTAAGGCTTACACAGTACAATTGCTTAGGGCAAGCATCATTACGAAATGCAATAAAATTAGGCAAACTGATTATATTTCAAAACTCAGAAGCAAAATAAAACACAATTTGGGGGCACAATTAGAGAGTCGTGCTCATTGAGCGCTAGACATTATGTGGTGTAGCTGTGACTGAGCAAACTACATGGAGAGAAATTAGCCTACAGATCCAGAGTAAGCTTGGAAATGAAATCCTTACTGCTTGCTTTTGACACTTGACTTAGCTGTAACCTTAGAACAAAAACAAATTGTTTTGTTCATCGATATTAGGTAAAAGTCTATAATGCACAAGAGTATAAATATGTGCCTATACAGGCCATATATTATTGTATTCTATTCATTTATTCAGATTCTGTGCATTTCTGAAGATGCTCCTCAGGACACTGTTGGTGTTTATGTTTTCTTCAATATTAGCTTGGTGCTTAAGTGTAGTCTAAAGAAAAGACAGTTACTGCTTGCCAGTTGCCACTTTTAAATTCAACAATTCACAAACAGCCTCAAGCATTTTCTATTTTTAATTTAGAGCAGAAACAAGAAATATGATAAGATTTTTTTCTCTCACCCAAACCTGAAAGTAATATTATTACAGGTGTACCTTAAATTTTCAAATGAGAGCTGAGAGAAACAATCTAATATTGAACATTATAATAAAGTGTGTCCAGGTGGCTAGTCCTGATACATATGTCAGTGTGGATGCACCATCACTCGGCTGATCACACACAAAAATAAAATCATTCTTGTCCCAAATATGCTCATTTGCCTCATCGAGATCCAACTTGATCAAAACTCTTGCCCCAGGAATGTTAAATGTGATCACTAATCAAATGTGCATATCTTCTTGTCATAGCAGGGTTTGTTTTCAATTGATTTTTCTAAAACATATTATTTTAATCATCCCCAATTTTTCTGCGGGTAACCCCTCTCTCCACCGTACATATACCTCCACTGGTGGGAGGGGTGGCAGTGGAGGGGAGAAAAGTTAACAAACTCCTGAATGATTGATGGACTAATTTCAAGCCCCGGATAAAGCAGCTTTCTAAGTCTGTTGATTCTCCATTTATTAGCTAATAGAAACATTTATCAAAAAGTCGCATTTTTTGCTTAAGCAATAATTGCATTTTTAAATCCTCATTAGAGCTTCCATGCATACATAATCCAATTGAATGAAAATGCAGAACTAGAGTGACGCATTAATATGGAACTTTTCATATGAAAAGTGGAAGTTTGCACAAGTTAGCACACAATGAATAGTCTTATGATGTTGTTGATAGTGTATATTTTAGGGATAATTTTTAGGATACTCAGTCAAGCATCCTTTTACAACTGAATTAATCTTCAATAATTGTTAGAGATGATTGAGTAGAAAAAAACTGTAGCTCTGGTAACAGATATTTATATAACAGATAACAGATATTTTTGTGTCCACACAACCAATAAATGGTCAGGAATTGTGTGTGTGTGTGTGTGTGTGTGTGTGTGTGTGTGTGTGTGTGTGTGTGTGTGTGTGTGTGTGTGTGTGTGTGTGTGTGTGTGAAAATATTTGCCCTCAGCTAACAAAGTTGTATCAAGCAGTAGTCGCATCTAGTTACTTGGCAATGGCCCGAGTGGCTGAGTCTTGCTCTGGAGCAGAGCTGGTTTTAATCAGGCACCAAATTCACAGTGCAGGAAACAGACAGGCACTCTCTCTAATCTCGTTAGCATGACAAGGCAGTTTTCAAATATCACTGCAAATTGAATCATCTCACAGGCTTTGAGCTGGGAGTCTCCATGGTGGCAAAGTGTGTGTGTATGTGTGTGTGTGTGTGTGTGTGTGTGTGTGTGTGTAAGCGAGATGTGTGCATGATGGTGTGTACGATTGTGATGAATGAATGGGTTATGAACATTCTATAGTGATGCCTGTATTGTACTTGATATGAGCACATGCATACCTGGAATAGTCTGCCAAGTAAATCGGAAGTAATTTAGGTGTAGATATAGCAGCATGTAGAATCAATGATCAGTAGAAAATACTGATGTTGTGAGTGTGTGTGTGTGTGTGTGTGTGTGTGTGTGTGTGTGTGTGTGTGTGTGTGTGTGTGTGTGTGTGTGTGTGTGTGTGTGTGCGTTTGTGTGTGTGTGTGTGCGTTTGTGTGTGTGTGTGTGTGTGTGTGAGAGAGAGAGAGAGAGAGAGAGAGAGAGAGAAATATAGAATAGTATAGAACTATTATTTAATCCTTTTATGTAAAGTCCAGTCTGAAACACATTAATTATATCCAGAATATATAGATTGTGATGTGATTAATGATCTTGGTGCTACTGGCTTATTCCTTTGAGAAGTTAGCAGTTGTATGCTGCTCAGAAGCACAGACATTATATCAGGACACCCTTAGACCAGAGACATAGGATTCACATGTTTAATTTGTCCTGTACACAGTAATGTGTCATGTAGAATAGCCCTGTTTGAGCAGGTGGTGTTGAAAATGGTGTTTGTAACAATGCTGAGTTCCTTATCCAAATGTGAAATCTTATATTCATCTTATTTGTCAGCTGAACAGATGAGGTTTAAGGGCCTTACCCAAGGGCCCAATAGGGGAACCTGGGATTTGAACCAATTTGAACCAATTAGTAACCCAACATCTTAACCACAGAGCTACCACATCCCATGTGAAACAGTGACAAACTACAAATTTTATATCACATTAAACCATGCTAAGGAACGCTGATTAGTTTGAATCTGTCTGTGTGCTATCCACCTAGCCCGATATCTAGCTTGTGAAGATCTCTGCTCTATACATCACCAAATGATGGATGAAAACCAGTCTACATTATATATAAGATTAAGTCATGCATCTGACAGAAGAAAGCCAGACAGACATTTCTGCTAGGAATTTAAGCAGGAACTGATGGCAAATAGAAGTGGTGTATGTTATAGGCTGGGACGTTAGGGTCATCCCAGTATGTCTAGTTTCAGTGGAAATAAACATCAATGGTGTGCTAAAGAACGTCTCTCACTTTTTCTTCCTTTAAATATGACCTAATTTAAACCCCCGATTTTGCCTTTTCTCATTTTTTGGTCATAAGCTCAATTTATTTTGAAAGCATGAATTTCCCAGTAGAGATTTCTCTGTAGCTGTAAGCCATGCACCAAGAGCTTCTGTTCTTCAGAGGATGACAAAAGGAACCTACGAAAGTGAAAAGTCTAATAGCCTGATATTCTTATTGCAGTGTTGATCCAGTGCAGAGAGAAAGCTGCAGAGAGAGAGAGAGAGAGAGAGAGAGAGAGAGAGAAATGAGAAGTCAGCCAAGCATTCATTTATATCAGTTTCATTCAGGCAGTGTAATATGCTGTATTTACTTTATAAAGACAACATCCACTGCAGTGCAAATGAAATGAATTCAAGTCTAACTGAGAGAAAATTGCTGAGAAATTCCCTCTACTTTCAGTCATGCCTTATTCTTTTTTATTGCTCATATGCTTCTACATGGTAGCAGCTCTTTTTACTTTTACCTATAAAATACATTTATATGTGTTAAACTGAACAGGAATGTTTTAAAACTCTCATTTTCCATCTTATTATTCACTCACTTATTCTAGAGCAATTTATTCACTAACAGTTATGAAATTTTTATTAACTACAGGAAAACCAATAATATAGGTGTGTAAAGTTAGAAATGTAACTCGGGATGTGTAACTTTAAATTGTGACAAATTGGCAAAAGCTCTGATGATGAAACAAATGAATGATTAGATACAAAAACCTGACTTTATTCAGGTTTCAGCTACAGCTATAGGATTGCTGGGAAATGGAAACCTACAATTCTTATGTGATATCTAATGCTAAATTATCTTTATAATAAAAAAAGTCTGTGTGTGTGTGTGTGTGTGTGTGTGTGTGTGTCTCCCTCTCTCTGTGTGTGTCTATCTCTGTGTGTGTGTGTGTGTGTGTGTGTGTGTGTCTCTCTCTCTCTCTCTCTCTCTCTCTCTCTCTCTCTCTCTCTCTCTCTCTCTCTCTCTCTCTCTCTCTGTGTGTGTGTGTGTGTTTTGTGTGTGTGTGTGTCTCTCTCTCTCTCTCTCTCTCTCTCTCTCTCTCTCTCTCTCTCTCTCTCTCTCTCTCTCTCTCTCTCTCTCTCTCTGTGTTTTGTTTGTGTGTGTGTGTGTGTGTGTGTGTGTGTGTGTGTGTGTATCCAACAGTATATTATCTTTATAATATAGAAAAGTGTGTGTTTGTGTGTGTGTTTTTTGTGTGTTGCAAATACCACCAAATAAATTATAAATTTGTATTTTAATGTTCTCCAGTGGTTGTTCTGGATGGGTTAGAGCTAAAACAGCAGAAGGTGATAATTGTCTAAGTCTGTTGGGATCATTTGAAAGAAGAACACATGCATTTTTATGTTTTATCAAAACCAATCAAAACCAATTAAAACCAATGGTAATTAAAACCAGTAATCACGAGTCTGGCTAGCTCTCAGGCAACTGAGCAACACATACAGAAGACAAGCCTAAGGTCAGTAAATAGGAGAAGCTGGTCAAGACAGGCTAATACTGTCAGTGTTAGAGCAAAACTTCACAACGTCACACTGAGAGTCTCTGTGAGTTTAATCTAGTAATCTAAATACAACCACATGATCAGATGACAGATACAGTAGATGTTTGACTGGTGGTCATGTGATGAGGTTTAGGGGTGAAGATCATAGGAGGTGCAGACACGGACAGTGAGGGGAGATGAGCAGTTTGATGGGGTCTGACCTCCTCACCCACCAGTTTTCCACTGGACATCAACAGGGTCCTTTTTTGTGGAAAAGTGCACAGCTTACTCCACAGTCTGGGGTGATATGGTTTGCCTAAAACAGAAGCATGTCTAAGTAACATATGATTTTGACCTTGGAATTAAGCCCATTTTTTTGAGAGATATTGGCACAAGTGAGGAGCAGTATTACATCTTATAGCCCTGTCTAGCAGTTTAATGTATCTAGCTTTAATGTCACAGTGAAATGTGTGTTTTGGGCTGTACATACTGTACTGTACACTTAAAAATATGGAAAACCACAGTATATAGTCAGTATATAAAGTCATTAACGTGACATCATCATTATTGCATTTATTTATTAACCAATTAATTACTTATCGTGTCCTTTCTCATGGCTACAATTAAGCATAAACATGTATGTCAGCACATTCTATAATAATAAAATGTAAACTAATTAGATGTGTTGGATCAAGTGTCAGATATTGAGGGTGGAAGCCATATTCCTAAATGAAACCAAATGTTCAGTCAGTAATCTGATAATTACAACTAGGATTATTTATGCACCAATATATTGCATAATATAGTAAACTCCTATCATTTCAATGCTTGCCATCTTCTCACTCATATTATTATTTTTTTTTATTTAAATTGCTTCCTGTTTTATTTTACAACAAAGAGAAACATTTTACTTATACATTTTATATCTTTGATATCTGGGCTAAAGACTACTGAAAAACTCTGGCTCTGAGGCTTTCATGCAAAAAAAAAACAAACAAAAAAAAACTGTCAATCTTTGAGGTTTTAACTGTATGCAGTTGATTCATATATGCATTTGTAAATGATGCAGTTTGGGCTAAAGTTGGTGAATTTAGTCAGAATGTGAGCCTAGAAAAACTGCACGTGCTCTGGGGCTTGATGTATCTCACTCCCGACGTTGACAGAGACAGAACAAAGACTCTGAGCTCTTCTGAGCTCTTTTGTTACAGGTTTGTCTAGGACCAGACTGATGATTAAACCTAGTGCTAATCGCAGCAGCTCTGTAATCACAGCCCTTTTTAACCACTAACCGAACTCAGAAATCACTGAAGCCTCATTCAGTTTATTTTCAGCAGCTAACATGCAAAACTCTCGGGTGTACTCAGCTGCTGATTGTGAACTTTGTTTTAGACACATGAGATAGTCACTTGTTTCACTGCCAACAGGAGGGTGACAGAAAGCTTTGTAAAACCTGTTGACACACTGGTCAAGCACACAATGTCTCTCTTGTTCATCCACACAGTGGTTCTTTCAAGGTTAAGCAGTGGATGAGCTGGGCTACTTTTTCTCTTGATCTCTTTAAAAGAAGTACAATGCAGAAACTGTCACTGAGAATTCAGCTAAATGATATAAGTATTGCCAATGACTGTACAGGAATCTATTATATATCTTGTGATTATTGCATGATAAGGACTTGTTACCACAGAGCCTCATGAAATCTGCTGTGTTTTACTATTGTGTGTTTACTATTGAGAAGTAAACAGATGAACACAAGTGCAGATTTTCTGTATTTATTCAAATCTAATACACATATCAAAGGTCTCAGCAGTACTCAGATGCCGGAAGCAAGATGATGATCAGGCAAATGGCAAACAGACACAAACTAGTTAAGACTGAACCAGTTATTTGTAGCAGGATATTTAAATCACAAATGAAACTGAAACATAAGCAGATGATTTAGAGCAGGTTTAAGGGATTTAACTTGTGTGATCAGTGCTAGTCCTGAAACTTCAGGAGTTTCAGAAATGGGCATAATGATCAGAGAGGATAGTGGACACGTGTTCTTCTGTAAATTTGTAAATCTGCACAATATTTACACTGGTACTGCTACTACTACTACTACTACTACTACTACTACTACTACTAATAATAATAATAATAATAATAATAATTATTATTATTATTATTATTATTATTATTATTATTATTATTATTATTAATGTATTAACTATAATGATATGCAAAACACTTAAAGACTGTTTAACTGATTATTTAATATGCCTTAAAGCACATTATTCAGTCATTACTTTGATTTGTAGATACTGTACAATGAAACTATAGTATGTATAGAGGGATTTGGACCTACTGGTAGACAAGTCTATTATATAATAAAATATACTAATGTTCTCTGAAACACTATTCTGGAGTGTTTGGGCTATATAAAGCAGAAATTTATTCCGTGTGAAACGGTACACATTATGATACTGAAAAAATGTAATATCGTCTTCTATTTGATCAAGAAAATGTGTTAGGTATTCTTATATGTTTCATTAGTAGACATTTGCTATGGAACTTTATTTCATTCTTCCTCTTGCCTCTTGTTTTACAACTGGTTAATATCTTATCATACACAAACGGTCCAAGTCCAAACTTAAAATTATCTGTGCACTAATATTATTAAGGATTGTTAGGTCAGGTTTGTGTTAGTCATGCTGTGGTGTAGACTTTCAGTGAGTAATCCAATCCAGTCTAACAGCACTGTATACACACACACACACACACACACACACACACACACACACACACACACACACACACACACACACACACACAGAGGGAGAGAACAGAGGCACCACACTGGACAACCATACTGAATGAACGGCACCAGGATTAAATACAGTATGCCTGCCCCCTCCTGGCCATCATTACCGTACAGACCCTCTACCTTTTTGTCTGTCTCTGATTCTCAGATGGTCTCTTACACACCCCTGCACTTTAGCTAACTCTCTCATACTGTTGCTTTTCTACAAGCAGATATAAAGCGTTGTGTACCTTTTTTATATTTGCTTTCATATTAGTCATTTGATTGTAAGTGATACCGCAATGATTATCACTAGCAGAATTGTTAATCCTTTTACTGTTAACTAATATGCCTCAAGATAAATTGCAAGAACAATAAGCCACAACTTTAAGGGGTTAAATTTAAGTGGGGATAATAATGTTACACCACAACAGACACAGACCCATGTCTTCATTTTGAAAATGAGTAATTTCACTTTACTCTCAAGCATTTATTACCTGACTCAATACACTGTACTTAATTTGGTCTGGTGCTAAAATGTAATTTGCCACCAAGCCAACCTGCAAACCATCCCGTACAGCAGCCAACCAATTATCCGAACCTTTCATAGACAGTCAGTTATTAATAGCATTTCAGTTTTGTCTTACTATGAAAGTGACTCCTGGATCACTCAATGACAAATAATGGGAATTATTTCCTGAACACAAATGGAGCACTTTGACTGACAGTATTGTTTTGTGCTCATTAGAGGAAGTAAATTGACTGCTAGTCATAAGCCAGCATTCATAATATTTGCACAGGGGAGGTTGTGTGCAGATTCATTTTTAAATGAATGTCTTTTGTTTGTTAGCCATGCTGGTATGCTTTTTTCAAAACAGGTCTCTGAATGACAGCCTGCCAAGTGGGGGTTCCCAGGAGGCTCTGGAACTCCCATAATGCCTCTGGAAGGATCGAGCAGGTGTATGGCCGAGAGGTGATTGGACAACAGAATAAAAGTGATAAGAATTTCAGTGGTGTGAGTCTAATGTCTGACACCTTACAAAAGGATAGAGTGCAGTTTATGGGCCAGTGCATGTGTTTATTAGTGGAATGTTTGTAGACTGATGTGGCCTTGCTAACAGTTTTCCAGCAAGAAAAGAGAATACAAATTCAGGCCTTCTGGTAGGTCTGTGTGTTTGTGTATGCATGTATGCTTGTCTACTTGCTTTGGGCCATGTGGGTAATCCCACTCCTCAACACCTCCTCACAGTGTGTGTGTTTGTGTGTGTGTGTGTGTGTGTGTGTGTGTGTGTGTGTGTGTGTGTGTGTGTGTGTGTGTGTGTGTGTGTGTGTGTGTGTGTGTGTCTTGGGGCATAGCTGAGGGCTGGTCTTGCACAGTGAATTCCGGAGAGACTTTGGCGACTGAGTCTCTTGGGAAAAAATGGCTCCAGGAGACAGACTCTCTCTTTTTCTACAACCCAAAAAGAGCATACATTTCCCTTTCACATTATCCTCACTGCCTTCTTTATTGAATAAAAAAGCATGTGTGGTGGGTTGTTTAATCTGTCCTGAGTTTCCTGTGGCATTGGTTTTCACAGGATCGAGAGGTTGCCAGCCTGTCAACACCTCCTCATCTGCCTCTCACAGGTCACATGACCCAGGTTGTCACACGTTTCCACAGGAACTGAGCACCTTCCTTCCAGGAGGACTTAGAACGAGCCACAATTTAAAGGTTTACCTTCCAATTCTTTTGTTCTTGCCTGGGTCTCTTCGCTGCTAAATCCCACATAAATACCTCTGCTGTATCAGACAGGATGTGCGGTTACATCTGTTATGATATTTAGGCAACAATATGGCTGTGCTAGAAAAATGTGCATTTCAATATTAACTGGAAAATTTATAATAAAAAAAATAAATGCTCACACTGTTTGTTAGTGTGTGTGTGTGTGTGTGTGTGTGTGTGTGTGTGTGTGTGTGTGTGTGTGTGTGTGTGTGTGTGTGTGTGCGTGTGTATGTGAGTATGTGTGGCAAAGGGTATGTGTGCTGTGCAGAAATGGTCCTCCTGAGTTCCAGTCTGCACCGTATACGCCATGATCGATCAATGAAGAGAACTCTGTCTCACTGGTGCAATGCAGATTCGCTCCAATGCCTGCCAGCAAATCCAAGGAATTCTCCTGTCAGTTTTAAACATGTGACCTAGACTCATCTTCCCGTCTGTTTCTGTCACTTCATTTAGACGTGTTTGATACACAGAATAACTAAAACACAACTAAAATACAGAAGTGTACCAGAAAGCGAGATAGAGATTTAAAAGAAAACATTTCCTCAGTGCGCAGAAATCTCACTGGTGTAATAAACTAAATAATAAAATGAATAAATTGATCATTTTCACTACATTTTTCAGTTCCTCATTGGTTTTTCTAGCCTTTGCAGCCTGTTAGTAACAGAAGGACATTAACACCTTTTAACTAAAAACATCAAGTAATCATCAGCTCTAATGTGAAACACTAAACTACTGCTCAGATGGTTATCATTGAGCAAATGTTTTTCAATCGTAGTAAAATAACAGATTTAAGGAAAAAAAAAAAGGAAAATGAAAGATAACCCTTCTGATAGAAAGAGAAACACTCTGGGTGATTTGTGATAATTTAGTAAATTGGAGCAGACAGAGAGCTTTTTGAATGGAGTCTTTTGTCAGTGGCTGTAGAAGAACAGCCAGGATCAGAAAGTGTTATTGATGCTAATGATATACTTGTGAAAACAGAGAAATAGAGCAGGTTAAACGGGAGGGGTGCGGGCCTGTGTGAAATGTGCTTACTGAGGGATCATGGGAGACTCTAGGGTGAAGGTCATAATAACAACTCTGGATCAGACAAAAATCCCAAGCATTTAGTCTTCTAACCTATGAGAAGGACATGCTGATATCCATCCCTCACTGTGATTAACACAAGATGAGGCTTTGTGAGCACTAGCAACTGGGACAGACACAGTATCATGAAATCAGTGTTCACCAATCATGAAGAAGATAAAAAAAAAAACCTAGACTCTCCTGTATTATTTATTAAACACAGATTTTATTTTAATGTTTTTGCACGTCAGTTTTTATTTATAGATGGAAACCATTTTATTTATTTTGTCTATATCTATCTATCTATCTATCTATCTATCTATCTATCTATCTATCTATCTATCTATCTATCTATCTATCTATCTATCTATCTATCTATCTATCTATCTATCTATCTATCTATCTATCTATCTATTTATCTATCTATCTATCTATATATATGGAATAGAAAGGGTCACTAAATCCATTCATTCTAAACATGGTGGTAGAATAGTGGTTAAGGTGTTGGACTACTGATCGAAGGGTTGTGAGGGTTGTGGCCACTGCTGGGCCCCTGAGAAAGGCCCTTGTAGCTTAGTTGTATAAATTGAATTAAAATGTAAGTCACTCTGGATAAGGGTGTCTGATAAATGCTGAAAATGTCAACAATCAAATCAGAATTGAGAATTTTAAAGCTCTGTGTTATAATTTCTTAAATCATGCTAAAGATCACAATTACTGGAGAAAGAAACAATTACTAGGTGTGATCTTAATTAATTACTGAAACCTTCTACAAAAGCCTGGATCCCTTTACTGGATCCCACTGGAGTCTGTGCCTGGGTCCACTGTCCTGATTGTACCCCAATGAAAGGCCTATGTTGTTATCCAGAAATAATTAATAAATGAATGATGTATCTAATGCAGTGTCATTAACATGTTAACCACTTACACATGCATGATGTGGAATTTTTTTTAATATGTTTGATGTTATAAAAGTCATTTATTTATTACACCATTAGCCAATAATTTCAAATGTATCGTGATGTAAACTAGTAAAAAGGCTACGTTCTGTCCCCAGTCTCTCACTTTCTCTCACAGTGTAGAGATCTGCATGTTAGGTTACACTTTACCACTGATGCCAAGTGCAAAGAGTGCTAATCCTTTTTTTTTAGCCATCTCATCTAATTGTTTCACTTTTAACCACACAGGGACTTACTGTCATTCTTCTCTCCGTTACCTTTTGTCCTCATTTTTTTTTTTTTAATGTGTGTCTTGTTCCTGACGTGCTGAAGATGAGTTGAGGAATTACAGGCATGTCTGAAAGATGGCTAACAGGCACAGTGGGATCATGTGTTGTGTCGACAATGGCTTTAAGTCTGGACTGATGTCACCTGGATTGTGTTACTGAGCAGCAGATATATTTCCCATGGAGTCTGCAGAACAGGGCATGAATAACATTAAACCCTAAACAGACACAACGACTAAATGATGTTTATTAATTTATGTTTGTGATCATTCATTCCTTCAGGTACAAGATCATGCATGTAATTCATTACACTACACACCAAATGTGCAGTAAACAGAAACTATCAATATTAAACAATACTTTCATGCTCTGGTTTCTTTATTTTAATGAACAGACATGGCTCTTGATGTCCTCAGTGTTGTGAAGTCATTATCCAACCGTATGCTCTCGCTCTCCTCCATCTCTCTTTGTCCACACATCATCTTTCCACTCATCCTGTCAGCAGATAAAGGAGGGATGAAGCATTCTGGGTCAGTCAAATGGAAGAGTGGAAGGACAAAAGAAGTATGTCATGTGTCATCATGAGCATGTGTGCAAATTTGTGTGTATGTGTGTGTGTGTGTGTGTGTGTGTGTGTGTGTGTGTGTGTGTGTACATTTTAGGGTTGAGCTGAAGATAGAGAGTGCAAAATATGTATGGAGCTAAAGCTGAACAGTCCTAATGATAAGGCAGACTGGATTTGGCTTCATATCCCCAGTTTACTCCAATCAACGTCAAAGCCAATGCCATTCACCCCCACACACATAAACTCACACACACACACACACACACACACACACACACACACACACACACACACACACACACACACACACACACACACACACACACACACACACACACACACACACACACACACACACACACACACACAACAGTGGGTGATATGTAAGCTTGCATTGCCAATCACTCCATGTGGAAAAATGCCTCTATCTCCAAAAATAAAAAAAGACAAACAAACAAACAAAAAACACTAAAGCGAGTAAAAGTACGATCCACATGGGAGTCTGTGTATTTGTCTTTCATGTTTTAGAAGAAATAGCTGCTTGGGTTTCTCAGAATGATTGTTTGGTGTTATCTGTTTATAATGTGGCCAGGTGAGCATTTCTTGTGAAGTGCAGCCTGCGTTTGAACCAAAGCTACCTCTGTGAGCCTGTGTGTGTGTGTGTGTGTGTGTGTGTGTGTGTGTGTGTGTGTGTGTTTTGAACAGAACAATGCCTGCAGATATGTCTCATGCACATGGGGGCAAAAAAAAATCATTGACAAACACATATGCCAAGTTCTGCTTTGCCTGACTATCAATACAAATCAACCAATAAACTGTATTTCATCTGTCTGATATTTAATGGTGACTTCTGTCAAGCTTTCACACTGTTAGAAAAGAACCTGTTAAATCGAGACATTATATAAAGGTTTTGGTTTGTCTCTCATTAGGAAACTCAAAAGAGCTTCTTATTTAAGTAGAATATATATAAAACTGTATTGTAATTAAATGTATTGTAATTTGATTTTATTTTATTTAGTCCACTGTTGAGAAAGTTTAGCTCCACATATGGACAGCTTCTGTAATGACTTCTCAGTGCAGCTGCTGAGGCATCTGGAATTCCTGTTCAAAGAGAGAAAGAGCACAAGGGGGTGGGAGGGATTAGCGTTAATACACATTGTTAGATGGCTCACCTTGCCCTCATTGGGGGATATGAGAGGATTAGCATCACATAGTGTCAAGGCCAGGTTGACTCTTCTGCCCTGGGCTGCAGTGCACAAAGAGAGGTATGAGACATGCTCTGACAATCCTGTCCACTGCCCAGTCTGCCAGCAGCCCAGCACGCTGGACCAAAACACGCCACTCTGGCGAACACGTTCATAGCTATAAAAGAATTATGGATCAAATCAAAAAGATCTAAATAGACAAAACTAAAGTAATTAGAAACTATGTTATTTACTACATTAATGAAGTTTCTATTACAATGCATGTTAACAGTGAAGCCAGAACTTAATATATGCTACACAAGGACAGGCTTCACAGGTGACCTTATATTTTTCTTCAGTTTAATAAGAGAGATTTGGAACCAGAGCAAATTATGCTTCTGCCATTTTCTGTATTTTTGTGGTTCATATTTCTGCCGTCACTATCTGTGTCTCTACTGGGAGCTAAAGGAACAAGGCCTCTGTTGGAGCCTGAGTGGCTGCTGTGAGAGCGTGTGTGTGTCTGTGTGTGAAAAGTGATGAATATTAAGGGCCCATTGTGATGAAAATGCTGCTGGCCTTTAGACACTCAGGCTTTAAAGTTATAGCCTTAGGGAGCTCCATCTGCTATAGCGTCAGACCTCTCCCCTTCAAACACACACAGAAACACACACTCATACACTCACACACTCATAAACACATGCATACACACACATACAGATTCTTTCTACCTCACAGAAATAATGCAAACTGTATGCACACACTTTTGAAACATAATTTACACTTAGTGCAGTGGAAGCGGTGGGTGCCTGTAGGTCTGTAACTCCTTTACATTATTTTATTAAGAGGGAACACACCAAATGTGACATTATTTCTTAGATTTAAAAGCCGATATTATGTTAATTTGTCTATACGCATGACAAGTTAAATGTACGCTTGTACTGAGGCTTGTCAGGGCTGAAGGTGTGAATATGTATAATTCATTGTGTGCTGGTCAGCAGATTGCAGCTAATCAGAGGTAAGTAGTGACCTGAGGCCATAGCAGTAAAGGAGATAGTACCCCCTCCCCCCCCCTCCCCCAAGACCACCACCCCTACTGCTCCCCCAACCACCACACACGCTAACACAGAATGTACAAATCATGCCTCTAAATGATCATCATATCTCCCTGTAAGTCTGCTCCAGGTGTCGCCTTCAGAGATAAGCAGTCTGTGCCACACATACTGTATGTGCGCACACTCACACAAACACACACAGACTCACACACAAACACACACACAAATGTGTGCACACACACAAATGCATGCACACAGACTCACACACACAAATGCATGAACACGCGCACAAACACGTGCACACCCAAACACACACACGCATACACAAATGTGTGCACACACATACATTTGGGGCAGTAGTGGCTCAAGTGGTTAAGGGTCTGGGTTGTTGATCAGAGGATCAAGATGCCACAGTTGGGCCCTTGAGTAAGGCCTTTAACCCGCTCTGCTCCAGGGGAACTGTATCATAGCTGCCCCTGTGCTCCAACCCCAACCTACTCAGTTGGGATATGTGAAGAAAAGAACTCTGCTGTAATGTATATGTGGTGATAATACAGGCTTATTTGTCCCCACTTCATAAGAGCACACACACACACACACACACACACACACACACACACACACACACACACACACACACACACACACACACACACACACACACACACATTCATACAGTATGTACTTCACTTACTTAATATTCAAACTGCTACTTTGACAGTAAAAACTTTTTACTGCAAATCTTCTTGTAAATGAAGGCCTTGTTTTGGTAGAAGCAAGGTGCATCTGAAGCCAGCAGGGCTACTAGACCACACTCCATCCGTCAAACAAGAATCTCCTCTGTAGATGACCACAGATGAGCATGAAACACATTACATATCCATTTGGCCATTTCAGCTGAGCTCAGAATGCTTGGAGGTCAGCAGAGGAGAGAGGATTTCCCAGCACCAACCGGCATCCAGGGATGTGGGATCTTCTTCAGTCTCTCCTTAATGCTCTCACACCGAGGATCACTGGAGCTGGACCTGTGGCCCTGGTGCAGAGCATGCTGGGACTGGGGAGATGGAGTATGTCTGGCCGGTAATGTGGTGTTAGGAGAGGCTCTGAAGCACTCATGTGTAACAGAAGCAGTAGATGGACTGAGCCATAACCTGGACTCACAGGGAGGTGCTGATGAAGGCAGTTCCAGTAATGACAGAGAAATAGAACTACAGTATGTACTGTAACTCCCTCAACCACCAAGCAACATGTTTCATTCCACCAGGGAGCTGAAACATGATCCTATATGGAAAAGCCATATTGTGACTTGCTTTACAGCACTTTTATCAAATTATGAGTTAATTTAATGTGATTACTGATTATTACTGATCACCGTGTAAGTTCTTCAGTTCAAATTGTATAAGTTATGATGAATATCAGCACTGTTGATGAAGATGTCCGCTGATAACTCAAATAATAATAATAATAATAATAATAATAATAATAATAATAATAATAATAATAATAATAATAATAGCTTTTTCTTCTTCTTCTTCTTCTTATTAGTATTTTTGTTGTTGTTGTTGTTGTTGCTATTATTATTATTATTATTATTATTATTATTATTATTATTATTATTATTATTATTATTATTATTATTATGTGTACTTCTCTGTTTCTATGCAACTGTAAAGGTGCTTTGAGACAATGGGAATTGATAAAACTGCCATACAAATAAATTGAATTAATAATAATAACAACAATAATAATAATAACAATAATATTACTATTACTATTACTATTAATAGTAATAATAATAATAATAATAATAATAATAATAATAATAATAATAATAATAATAATAATAATAATAAAAAGGTATAATATATAATAATATATTTATAATTAGTATAAATGCGTAATACTTTTATATTATTTGCCCTTATAAAATTATACAATTATGTCACTCAGAGGATGGGATCCCTTTTATGATCTTTTTCTCACCACAATTTACATTCCATTTTTATCTACAGAATTTATACATTTTTATATGTTTCTCTAAAGCCGCTTTGTGACATTGTTCATTTGTAAAAGAGCTATAGAGAAAATAATGACTCAAAATATTTCGTCATCTAAACAACTTCTTGTTTTGGATATTTATCTTGTTGCTTATTATATATCTTCTTACAACAAAAGTTCTTCACAATGACTGTATATGTGTGTGTTTGAGAGAGAGAGAGAGAGAGAGAGAGAGAGAGAGAGAGAGAGCAAGAGAGAGAGAGAGAGAGAGAGAGAGAGAGTGAGTGAGAGAGAGAGTGAGAGAGATATGGGGTATGGGTTTGAGCGGGATCAAATGAAAACACCTAAGCAACAAAAAAAGGAAAGAAAGGGAGGGTCTATGGCGGAAAACATCCAGAACATTCTGCTGAGCTAAATTATGTTTTATTTGTCGACTCCTGAGTGCAAAATCTCCCAATAATATAAACTAAATGTACAAATGCATCTGAAAGAGATTTGTTATTTTTGAATTCCTAAATTGTTTCGATTCTGCAAAAATTGTGTTCAAGCTTACTATGATTAAATGTGTAACAGTAAATCTACAAAGCCGCATCTCGTTCTTTCTTTCTTTCTTTCTTTCTTTCTTTCTTTCTTTCTTTCTTTCTTTCTTTCTTTCTTTCTTTCTTTCCCTACATCTCTTTTCAGATCAGAAGTGTTGAGTTTTGACACCAGCCTGCAGGAGAAGTGACCCACGAAGTAATTAGAGGAGGAATCCCCCTCTCTTTTTCTCTCTCTCCGTCTCCCTCTCCCCCTCTCTCCCCAATGCCGGATGGGATCAAATAAGAGCCAGTTGTGTTTACTTCCTGATCCATCAAATTTCTGTAACGATGGCTACAGCCGCCTCATCTCCTTACTGCTTCTTAAGCTGCCTGGTTTCGGAGACCAGCCTGCAGGGTATTCTCTCTTTACTGCTACACCTAACCGGATTAACCCTCCACACACACACACACACACACACACACACACACACACACACACACACACACACACACACACACACACACACACACACACACACACACAAACACACACACACACACACACACACACACACACACACACACACACACACACACACACACACACACACACACACACACACACACACAGGTGGAGGGGTCCATTATCCAGGGTGTGTTAGATGCGGACTTAATGCAACTGCAGACTTAATGCATCATCAAAAAGAGGTGAGAGAAATACCTGTCCCAGGCAAAATTATGTTCCAGCAATATTAGAAGAACGAAACTATTACATTTTGTAAGGATTAAGCTCAAAGATTTCTGCATCAGCCATCTTTACACAAGCCATGAGAAAAACTGTTCCATGTTATTTGTTAAATTTGGTAAAGCACTCTTCTTCTCCCTGTGGGCTGCTGGGATTGAGGCATGTATGTACAGACGGTAATATGTTACACTACACAAACCTCACTGCATTATATGTCCTTCTGTATGGTAACATGAGAATTCAACAATCCTAATCATATTTATAGCAACAACAAAAAAGAATTGTCTAAGGCTTTTCTCACACCACAATGACTTGACTGGAGGTTTTTTTTCTTCAAATTCTGTAATTTTTCATCTTTGCTGTTCTTAGCTCTTACTCACAAAATGCTCCTGATGTGAGACAAGGCTAGTGGGAATAATGTTGGAGTTTGTAAATACTTTAGCTCTCTCAGCAACAGTGATTGTCTGGGGCATGCTGGCGTTCGACTTTTGGTTGACGTGATTTCCTCCCTTGCTGACAAAGGACAGAATTTTGCAGCCCCTAAACTACTCACATATAGGACATACAGTAATAGTGGATCCTGTGTGTGCGCATGACACTGAGGGTGAACAGCGCAGTGTGTGAGCCAGTCTGTGAGAGCCAGGACCTGCATGCTCACACCAGACCAGCCCTGATTTAACTAGATGGATTGCCAATTACAGCAAATTAACCTTAGAGTGCCGTCTGCCACAGGAAACGTTTAACCAATTTATTTAGAGGCCTGACATACGGCAACATGATTAACCAGCGCACATCAATAGTATTTAATGACCTTATTGGATTTGTAACATATTAAAAAACTCATCATTTTACCAGCGGAGCAGCTAACTATATGTCCATGATTACCTGCAGTTTATTTGGACAGCTTGGCCCATGCGGTCTCTGGACCTCACCCATGCTCTTTTGGCTAAGAGGAGACACAGGCCAGATAACAGATGATCATGTGCTCTCTCTCTCTCTCTCTCTCTCTCTCTCTCTCTCTCTCTCTCTCTCTCTCTCTCTCTCTCTCTCTCTCTCTCTCTCTCTCTCTCTTTCTCTCTCCATGTTTTTTTTTGTTGGGTTGCCGTGGGCTGCTTTAATATTGCTTCTGCAATCTATCAATGAGGAGAAATTTCTAAATGAGATTAAAAAAAGTAAAAATAACCACAAATATTTTCAGTTCTTTTCTCCTCTCCTTGTTATATACACAATCCAAAATTTTGTGTTCTACTTACTTACCACAGATGAAAAAGTATAATTTTATAATATTAGTATATAATAACAGTAACAAACACCTAAATTGGGACCTTATAACATATTGCTACACATTGCATAATCTTTATTAAAGCACTGCAGGAGAATTTGTGTTGTGCTCAGTGTTACAACATTGTCTTTACATGAAAGAATCTGTTCTTTTTTTTATGTAGTACTGTATGTGACTAGCTTTAAATAAAAGAAGAAAAGTTAAAATAACACACACACACACACACACACACACACACACACACACACACACACACACACACACACACACACACACACACACACACACACACACACACACACAAGACAGTCTCAAATATGGATGCTTTTGCAATTTTTATTTATTTATTTATTTGTTTATTTATTTATTTATTTATGTATTTATGTACTTACTTATTTACTTATTTATTTATTCTTACACAAAGGCACAGATGTAATTAAATAATGTATCTAAATACGCAAACTAAAAGTGGTCTAACATCCCACTGGGATATGTGTCATATGTTATATTTCTGTAAAAATTACATATATATAGTTATTCCTTACATTGCAATATACTACATTATCTTTACAATGCTTTATGCGCATGCATGCGAATATACTCCTGATATTAAAAACGAATTAATAATTTCTTTAACAATTGCAGAGATTTTTTACTTAAAAAACTTCTTCTATGTTTACAAAGGTGATAATAATGTTCAGCATGTTAATGTGTCAACAACAACAACAATGATGATGATGATGATGATTATTATTATTATTATTATCATTAGTAGTAGTAGTAGTAGTAGTAGTAGTAGTAGTAGTAGTAGTAGTAGTAGTAGTAGTAGTAGTAGTAGTATTGTATCAATGCATAGCTATTGAGACAATATAAACAATGTGGTAGCTATAAAACCCAGTAAATGGCATCTATGCTCCAACACATTAATAAGTCAACTTGTGAAACAGATTGAAACATAACATCTGGCACTACAGCTGTCATTAACTCAGCTGCAGAAGATGACCCAGGTTTCCAGAAGATTTTACCAAGTGGAAGAATATGAACAGAAGGCATGAGGAACGCCATGTACATGATGTCAAAATTTTTTGACACACCATTAAACGGGCTAATAACACATTATTAGTTGGGAATGTAAAACCAGTTTACAGTGAAAGACTGAAGTGCAGGCTGTGTTTAAGAATACAATTCTAAAACTCAAGCATTCCACCTTTTTTTTTACCTTAAAGAATCAATCTTATTTAGATAATTTTATGAATTATTTAATTAATTTCTATAAACTATTAATACAAATTAAAAACTCTATGAATACACATTCATTAAGCACTTTATTAGGAACACTATATAAATACCAGGGTTGGGCCTCCTGTTGCTCTCAGTTCTTCATGGTATAGATTCCTGGTTGAAACATTGCTATGAGAGTCTCGTCCCCTTTGACATAATCACATCACTTAATTGCTGCAGTGTTTTTCAAGTGCATGTTCATCCCAAACGTGTTCTATTAAGATTCTATTGAGTTTATTCTATTAAGTTAGTGTTTGCTTTGTGACAGGGTGCATAATCATGCTGAAGTATTAGAAGATGGTAAATTGTGGTCATGAAGACATGTTCATAGTCAGCAACAATACACATTCTGGCTTTGGGATTTAAGTAATAATGGGACGAAAGTGTGTCAGGAAAACCTTCATCACACCATTACACCACCTCCACCATGGATTCTGGTGCTATTGTCACCAAATTCTGAACCTAGTAATTGTGTGCTTCAGCAGAAATCAAAATTCATCAGACCAAATTATGTTTCCTGTCTTTAACTGTCCAGTTTTGGTGAGTCTGTACCCGCTGCAGCTTCAGCTTTCTTCTCTAACAGCCCATAAGCCTCAAGGTTTGAAATGTTGTGTATTCTGACAAGTTTTTCTGCTCAACAGAACCGTACTGAGTTACTGAAGTGTTTCTGTTAACATGAACCAGTCTGGCCATTCTGTGTTGACCTGCTTCATCAACAAGAAGTTTATGTCTAAAGAAATGGATGGATTATCGTTACTGTACTAAACTCTTCTGAGTAAACGCTAACCTGAGTAAACTGTTATGGGGAAACTCTCAGGTGATCAACAGTTATACAAATATGTATTCTAGCACCAATAATCATGTCAGAATCACTGAATGACAATTTTCCCTATTCTGATGGCTGATGTGATCATTATTAAAGCCCATATCTGCAAGATTTCCTGCATTGCCCTGCTTCCACATGATTGGCTGATTAGATAATTGCATGAATGTGTAGGTGTACATGTGAACCTCAGTACCCCGAGATCAGTATCAGTATTAAAGTTCCCTCTTTAATCATCTGCACCATGCAGTGTTCTGTAAAAAGTGGAAGATTACGTGTTGAGACCTCTGAAAGGTGTTTAGTTTCCAAAGCCTTCCTTAATGGCTATAGTGTGGTGACATAAGCAGTGATTTATACAGCTACAGGAGAAGACATCGCTGCCAGGATTGCTCGAGGACAGAGCGATCATGGATATGAAGGCATGCTGTGTGTAGGAGTGTAAGTTTGGACTTGAATCATCACACACACACACACACACACACACACACACACACACACACACACACACACACACACACACACACACACACACACACACACACACACATATTCATTCTTTCTGCTCTTGATAGTGGAGCACCCTGAGAAACTCTGCCACTCATACTTCTTCTTCCTTTATATTTCCACTTCAAAGGAGAATCTGATTTGAGAATCTATTTAACATGTAAAGTGATATTAAAGACAGAAAAAAAATACTAGCTCTGGATCTTAGGGCTTTAATTATTGTATTACTTCTTCATACCTAACCCACTGCTACCCACACCACCTATTAGCCCATTAGAAAAGAGCTCTTTGTGGCCAGTGATAATTACCGCTGACACCTCCATTTAATCATTCTGCCCATTGTTAATGAAATGGCTGCTGAGATTCTGGTTGGGGAAGAGGAGCGCCTGACAGTTGGAGAGGGGAGAAAGAGAAAGGTGAGCACAGGTATGAGAGCAATGTCATCACAGCCTCCCACCTGTTTAGCCTGAAGGGCCGGCTGCAGCGAGACCAATCAAAGACAAAAGGGGTAAAAAAAAGAGAGAATGATGAAAAAAGGAGAGAAATAAGTTTGGCCCCTCTTCTAAAGGTGACATAAAAACATCACAGTGTAAACACGGGTCAGTGTTTAAGTCAAAATGAAAAGAAAACAGAAAAAAAGCCTTCTGGTGTTTTCAATTGGCTAATTAGTCCACTTTTCTGTCCAGTTACAAGCCATTTGAAAGAGAATAAAGAAAACACTAAATTATTAAATCAATGAATTATTTGGACTTGAACATTTCACATGAATAGTGAAATTTGGACTTGTAAAATGACACTAATATATTTCCAGATACACCAATTGTTACTTGTTCAATTCTATTTTCAGCTTTTTGACTGAAATATTTTCAATGTTATGTCTTAGAATCTTACATTTACAGAATTTGGTAGAGAAAATAGCAACAATTCAGATGTTGGACAAATAAATATCTTCAGACAGAACTTGTCATTTATTCATCAATGTGTCAATCCTGCATCTTCAGTATGCCTTTAATGGTTCAATAGCAGGTTTCACTGGGCATAGGCAACAATTTCTGTTTCACTGAGTTTAACCCCTAATTTGACAGAAATACATAACCCATTATGTTTCTCATGATTGTTTTGGTTATTCTTCACAGCGTGTCATTAACAGGGAAATTCCAAC
>NC_062542.1:8410027-8425027 GCF_022655615.1 Tachysurus fulvidraco
AATTTGTATTATATTAGAAAATAATGCAAAATAGAAGCATTTCCAGACGTTTCTCAAACATGTCAACAAACACTTTCCTTCTCAGTCACTGTACCTTGATCTTTTAATAATTATTCCTTCTCCAGAACTATTTATACACACCCTCCAGTGTCACTCAAATGAGGATGAGTTTCCCTTTTGAGTCTGGTTCCTCTCAAGGTTTCTTCCTCTTCCATCTAAATGAGTTTTGCCTCATCACAGTCACCTCAGTCACCTTAGGCTTGTTCATTGGGGATAAATAGAAACACATTTAAATATAAGTCTAATATTAATCTTGAACTTTTATATAATATTAATCTTTGTATGATATTATATTAATATGTTCTGTAAAGCTGCTTTGAGACAATGTCCATTGTTAAATGCTTCTGCTGTTTGTATAAAAATAATAGAAATCTTATAAAACATGATTCTTTACTTGTGTTCCAACATTGTCCTATAAATATCTTAGAAAGTGCAATGAAAGTGAAAGAGCTTTTAGCTGGCTCATGTCAATTTGGACGACTCAGTTTGAGTGAATTTAAAGCTAAAAGTTAACATGAAACTACATACCTGTATAATCCATCCTGATGTCTTCATCACCTGAAACTCACTCACAGATGATGAGGATGCTATCAGGTACAGCCTAAAGAGCAGAGATTTCTGTGGATTGAACTACGCTGAAACCTAAAAACTTACTACAAGTGTGAAAGGACAGTTTTGAACTCAAGTCTCCATCAATGAATAGTTCATAACTATTAATAGTTCATAGCTTTCTGGTTATACAGTTGCATTTTTTGACCATATAATACACATTTCACTTTCTGGTGTCAGCCTGGTGAAGATAGTTTCCCTTTTAAGTCTGTTTAAGTCCATTTTATTCACCACTTCCTTATCTCTGACTTGGTAAATGAAAAATGTATATCTGTAATGTGTATATTTCTGTAAAGCTGCTTTGTGATAATGTCCACTGAAATAAAACTGAATTGAATTAAACACATTAGATTAGATTAATCCTTACTGTGCAAGGTCCATGTACAAAGCCAGTTTCATACAAAACTGAATTGTATTCATATTGTATTCTTTTAAATTCATTCATGTTTATGTTTACAGTGCAACATGATCCTTATTTACACTCACACACAACAAACTGTATACTGCTTGGTCTGTTTGCACTGCCTTTTGTCTTGCACAAGTTTGCACACATGGACTTTATGTAAATAGGTTAAGGTTCTGTGTTGTCTTGTGTAGCTCTGTGTCATTTACAGTATGCAGCGCCAGAGTAATGGAGGAACTGAATATATATATATATATATATATATATATATATATATATATATATATATATATATATATATATATATATATATATATATATTTATATATATATATATATAAGCCTTTTGCCTTGACTTGACTAGTTCACTTATTTACCTTCAGTAAACATTTAATCCAGGGTGTGATGTCACTCCATCACAAAACACCACGTTTTGTTTTAATTTACTGCTTGTAAAGCACAGAACACTGGGAATTGGAACTATACATAATGATTTATCACCTCTTCTTTCATCAAATCATGTTTTTGCAGAAATAAGCACACCTTCTATAGCATTTATCTTTAGACTTTGTAAGATTTACCATTCTTATTGTATTTCTATGATTCATACCTATCTATTATCATTTCCAGCTTAACAAGGCTCTGTGTTTAGGATACTGGAGCCAGTGATTACATGAATATTCTGTGGGCAGATGTGTAATCAGCCTGTCTATACAAACAGCACACAAAATTTTATCATTATTATATTATACTCACCATTAAGTAACAAATTAACTAACTAACTAAATACCATAAACTTAATTCGGTCAAGATAAAATATGTTATAGCATATAACCATAATCATTGTTTATAGCATCAACATCAGTTTCCAGCCTGATCCCTAAATCTAAGATCTTCCAGTAATGTCATAATAATTTATTCTCAATTACACATGCTTAAATAATTATAATCTTCATCACCTGATCTTTAAACAGCCCAACGTTTGAGACTCTGACATAGACAGGATAATAATTTGACCTAAACAGGATAACAATAAAGCGTCTAAAACAGTAATTCATCAAGAGCAATTAAGGTGAAACTTTGAAATATTGTCAAAAAATATATATATAAGTAGTATAAATATATATAACCAGAACATCAACATGTTCATGACTTGCAGCTACTGCTTCCAGAAATTTGGAAGATAATCCTTAAAAACATAATATGATAATGCTGCTCATGAATTGTTACAGCATTGTCTTGAACAAATGGCCGGGGGTCACAAACAGGAGCTGGCAACCTGAGCTTGTACTATTGTTGTGCTGGTCATAATTACAGTCTTTCAAAGATATGTAAAAAGTTCCAAAACCAAAACAACCACTGCTCTAATACTGTATACTTAGATAGATAGATAGATAGATAGATAGATAGATAGATAGATAGATAGATAGATAGATAGATAGATAGATAGATAGATAGATAGATAGATAGATCACCTGATGTAAATGGTTTATACTGCTCATGGTCTGTTTGTTTTAAATTATTTCTTTGTTTTTGGAAAAAACATTTTGGAAAAAGTATTTTGGAAAAAAGAGCTAACTAAGTTCATTTCAGGAGAGGGTGAAATAAAAAATGGTGGGATTAGTCAGATGGCAGAAGAAGTGTGAGTTTAAGTAAAGATGAAAAGAAACAAAGGTCAACAACTTCCACACCAAAGCCAGTCAAACAGATAAATATCAATATAATATCATAAGTATGAAAAGAGTGTGTGTGTGTGTGTGTGTGTGTGTGTGTGTGTGTGTGTGTGTGTGTGTGTGTGTGTGTGTGTGAGAGAGAGAGAGAGAGAGAGAGAGAGAGAGAGAGTCCATGAGGTCGCTAGTTCTTATGCAAGACAAACCCTTAATATTAACTTTAATTAGTCTGTGACAAACAGAAAAAGTTTAAATCACAATAATTTACAAACATTAAAACAAACCATGTGGGTCAACCTGCTCAGAGCAGAACAGAGAATCAAAAGCAAACAGGGAAGAATTAAAACCTTTAGATTTGTAATGCTCAGCTCCGGAGATTATCTGCTTTATCCAGTGCTTTCGTTTCCAGCTGCTAATATGGACCAGACAGTAACATGAGCGTGTCTTGCATCAGAACAAAGCGGATGACCTCCACCGATTGTCCAGTCCATTTACCATGAAGAATAAGCCCTCTAATTGTGTTCTCTAAGCAAGACCAATCCAGTGCATCTAATCCTCTATATTTAGCCTAATATCATCTGTAAAGAGTCAGAAGAAGCTCTTTTTTTTCTGAAAGATCTATCCCAAGTGGCTGTGTTTCTAATTGCTGAGATGATGCAAGGCAAATGCAAAACTCCAACACACCATATCTCATTAAGCTCTGATAAACGCTCACACTGGGAATTTTTTGTCCAAACAGAACCAAACAGAAAATACACAACAATGTGCAATGTGTTATTGTTCATTATTATTAATAGTGAACATTTTTCTGAAGTTTAAATGTTCTCTGTCTGTCTGTCTTTCACACACACACACACACACACACACACACACACACACACACACACACACACACACACACACACACACACACACACACACACACACTAAAGACAGTAGCGTTTCACAAATTTTAAAGCCTCAAATATGGATGCTTTTACAATTTTTTGTATTTATTTATTTGTTTGTTTGTTTGTTTGTTTGTTTGTTTGTTCTTACACAAAGGCACAAATGTAATTAAATAATGTATCTAAATTTAAGAACTCTCCTAAAAACCATACGCAAACTAAAAGTGGTCTAACATTCCACTGGGATATGTGTTATATGTTATATTTCTGTAAAATATTACATAACAGAAATGTGTCAGAAACACAGGCATTCGCTTAAACTATTCCAGGCTTTGTGAGCATGTACACTGACACCAAACGCCACAGATCTGAGACATCAGTGGACAGTCATGCTCGATGAACAGCTGCCTGATCAACACTGTGTGATCTGTTGCCAGTTATTATGCAATAGGGCAGAGGGTAACTTTTCTGTCTCCATAATAGCGACCCTTATTAGCTGCGTGATTAGTGAGATTTATGAACGCACATTCCTGAGAAGCAAACATTGCACACACCTGCTGGAACGGGGGAGCTCAAACAAGCTTCATCATAAATTATTTGATTCTGACAGAAGATTTACGACTTAAAAATGGAGTCTTGGTGTACCAGTTTTGGCATGTTAATGCCAACCTGAGTTTATAATGTCACCTGGCTGACTAAGAGCAGTGAGTGCATGTATGATTCCTTTAGTCAATACATTTCTATGGAAAACATTATTCCTGCTACTAAACACTGAACACCATGTCTTTCCCAAGGAAATGCTTATTTTAATTTTTTAACAATTCTATTATGCACTGAGACCACACCAGTTCTCAGAAAGCCACACAGTTTCCTCAAACCGTTCTGCTTCTACCGTTGTGTTTGCATATTACCTTTTCTGCACCTTTACTAACAAACTCCACAGAGGTTTAAAAAAATTATAAAGAAATAAAAAAATTGAAATAACTATATATTACACTTTTCTATTTTTATTTTTGATCAATATTACAGGGTAACAAACAATGCATTTATACCTTGAAGGCAGTCAATTTAAGTGATTATTATTATTATTATTATTATTATTATTATTGTTGTTGTTGTTGTTATTTTAAATTATTATTATTTACAAAAAGTGTGGACATGATAAAAACAACATGATAATGATCTGCAAATTATCTGAGGAAAAAAAAAACACATGATCTGTTGAAATATGTACAGATTAGCCATTAGCTTAATGTGCTAGTCTAGCTAGTCAGATGATTGGTGTTTTTCACCCGACAACCTATTGATTCTCATCGAGTCATTTTCTTGACAAATTTTACTTTTTACTCAGGTAGCAATATTTTGACCTGTGTTTTTTTTATTATTTTTTTATTTTTTTTTAAGGGTTTATTAGCCATATGATACAGTTACGTGTACATTATTACTGGTGGAGTCTTGTGTTAAACTATGTTGGATCTGCATGCAGTATTGCTGCATAAACTTGTATAGTAGATAGGTTTATATGGAGCATGTCAAACTGGTTCCTCTGTATAATTTTCTCATGACTAAGCTTGCTTAGCTTTGCACTGAGTTTTTATTTTCACTGTATGCAAGTTCATTAGCGATCTTGGTGAGAATTAAACTCATGAAAAAAGTCATTTTGTAACTGTTTTCTTTTTCTGCCTGAATCTATGGAAAGAATAAAGTAGGTATATGTATATGCGATCCGTATTTATGTCCTGTATTGGACTTGAAGATGGCAGGGACTCTGTATTGTAATTTAAGGCATACTGTAGGATAATTAATTCTCTTCTCTTTCTTTATCTTTTTCTTATTCTTTGTTATCTTTTGTGATCTGTGCATCTTAATCTTTAAAAGAAAAAGGCTATGAAACAATGGTCACATGTCCAACATTTCCACATATTTGCTCCCTGCAAATAGAGAAAGAGATAAAAAAGGAAGAAAATGGAAATGAAACATTTCACTAAATAAGGCATATCCTGGTGGCTTTCTTCAGTCAGCCTTCAGTGACCACATTTACTAGGTCCCTGAATTTGTTGGTTAAGGAGATGTCAAGCTAAAGCAGTTACTGAAAATAAGCTAACTCTCTGTTATGTTGGCATACAGGAGATCAGAGTTTATAGAGTGTGTATGTTTAGGCAAAAACTATCCCACTATATAGATATCTCTATGACAAAACATATCATTTAAAACCATTAGAAACTCTGTAAGGAAAATGCTAAAAAAAAAAAAATCTCCTTTTTTACATCACTACACATTTATTCTCATTGAGCTACAGGAACTAAGCCTCATGCCATTCCAAATAGACAACCGGCTAGCGGCTAGCATAGCAGCTTGATATTTCAGAACTGATTCATATAATAATCTGTGCTGTGATCTGGACATCAAATCAAAAATCTGTCAGCATAACAAGCATGATTTTGCACACATCTACATTAGCTAGCTTACTATTTAACTGGTAAATGAGCTCACGTTTTTCACAGGTATTTTTTTATTTTTATTATAAGGAATGTGTGTAACTCTAGCAAAACCTTTCAAACTACACAAAGCACACTTGCTAATTTATTAACCCTAGATTTGACCAAAGATCATTGAATATGTCGGGTTATCTGGGTGTTCTGAGATCATTATTATAAAACATTTGGAACTAGTCTGACATTACTGTAATTTTTATGCAGTAGGAACTTATGCTGTGAAACTGTACTACAGTGTACATTAAAGCATGTACACATATACTCAATACTAATATAATAATATTTGGAATAAAAGTTTTAGGTGCTGTGTGTGTGTGTGTGTGTGTGTGTGTGTGTGTGTGTGTGTGTGTGTGTGTGTGTGTGTGTGTGCTGAACTTGTTGCATGGCTGCAAGACAAAATGGAGACTGATTCTTCCATTGCTTTGGTATCTTGTTTCCCTCTCCCTAATCCTACCCACACATGTGCTTTCCTCAGAACACCCACAATTCAGACCTGATTTACAGGAAAGAGACTTTCATCAACCTTTCACCCTACAAGTAACATTTCCATACCTCCTCATAGTCACAACACTGGGTTACTACACTCCCACCTGTTCACCTAATAATATGTGTCTTTGTGGGGCAGTAAAACGGCTTAGGTGTGTGTAACGAAAGTGATTGGGGACCTTGAATTCAGGTTTGTTCAGAACTTGTGTTTGTGCTTGCCCTCAATCTAAATTCATCAAATTAAGTTTGCTTCATTTTCAATGCGATGCATAGCAATTCCTGTGCAATTCCAGATTTGGCTGCATAATGCAGCTCGGGCGGGGGGTATTTGTATTTGTGTATATGTTTGTGTGTGTGTGTGTGTGTGTGTGTGTGTGTTTGTTGGGGGTGGGGGGTCTTTAGCATCATGCCGGAGTACTGCGCTTGCTTCCCAGACCTTCCAAGAATGTTGATAAGCAGATCCCAGAATGAAATCTCCCCGGCCCGGCTGTGTCTGCCTCTAATCGTTTTATTTACAGTTACAATAAAAGACGAGTCTGAAATGGTTGAGGTGACATAATAAGCAGCCCAGGAACAATCAGTACAGTCCTAAGCGCATTCCGATTTTCACATTAGGCTAATCGCACAGAGGAAGGAAATAAAGACGTCAGGTGGATGAAATGAGTGTAATTGGAGAATAATGTAGTTAGTTTGCTCTAATCTTCTGCATAATATTAAAATGTTCTCAATGCACCCCAGCTGCATGCAATCAGTTCTGGGGGGAAGCAGAGAGAGAGAGAGAGAGAGAGAGAGAGAGAGAGAGAGAGAGAGAGAGAGAGAGAGAGAGAGAGAGAGAGAGAGAGAGAGAGAGAGATTCTTTCCATTAACTTCAGTGAGAGGAGCCTGTGTTAGACTAGTTATGTGGTGAGAGTGTGATAACAAGTGAACTCTGTGTATAACATCAGCCTCAAAGTAGTGGTGGTTTAAATTATAAAATTGCTAAACACACATGCTCACACACTCACAAACACACAAACTCACACACACACACACACACACACACACACACACACACACACACACACACACACACACACACACACACACACACACACACACACACACAAACACACACACACACACACACACACACACACACACACACACACACACACACACACACACACACTCACACACTCACAAACACACAAACTCACAATCACTAACACACACACACACTCACAAACACACACTCAGAAACACACACTCACAAACACACACTCAGAAACACACACACTCACACACTCACACTCACACACACACTCACATACACACACTCACACACTCACACTCACACACTCACACTCACAAACACACACTCACAAACACACACTCACAAACACACACACACGAACACACACACACGAACATTACTCACAAACACACACACACACACACACACACACACACACACACACACACACACACACACACACACACACACACACACACACACACACACATTTTGGCTAGAATGTATTCATTAAATTCAAAACTGTATTGACCATTTCCCACCACAAAACTTTAATTTGATTTTTCTTTTGCTTTTGTGCTTGAATGAAACATTTCTTACAACAAATATAAGCCTGAATTAAGTTGTTCCTCCTCTGATATCTCTCTCTCTCTCTCTCTCTCTCTCTCTCTCTCTCTCTCTCTCTCTCTCTCTCTCTCTCTCTCTCTCTCTCTCCCTCTTCTATATCAAATTATCCACAAAAGTTGTAAGAGACAGTGGAGCTGCACAGCCACCAGTAGCCCAGTAGTAGAATTAGAGGCAAGGTTATTTGTTTTCCCTTTGGCTTCTATTTCGTCTATGATTTCGAGGCTTCCCTTCGCTCTGAGGCTGTATTTTATACTGCTGTTATTGTGCAGGAAATTGTCATTAGTCAGTGGAACAAATAACGTGGAAACGGCTGCGGTTCGCTCTGCGCCGCATCCAAACACAACAATGAATTAATCAAATTAAAATTCCTTGTTATGCGATTTTGCTTTAATTTCCACAACCAAGCCCCTATTTAACGTTTGACAAAACCAGAATAGGGAAGTCACAGTTAAGGGCCTCTCTAACAGTGTTATATTAAGGAAGAATTATCAATCCTTTAAGCTAATTTGGATAACTTGCAGACTGTAAAAGTGAGCAATGAAAATGCAGTGTTATTCTGGCTTCCCCGTTTTCCACACCTCTTTAACTGTAACACACATTTAACTGACTTTGTTCTCTCCTTATTGATCGCATGCCATTGAAATCATTAAATCCCACTAAATTAATATAAATCTACAGAAGCTATTACGAACAGACTATTTGGCTGGGAAAGCATCGGCTCACACTCGTAGAACTCAATGGCTTCCTACATCCTGGATTCAAAAACCAGCTGACACGAGATGACCTGCGAGGCCCTGAACGGCTGTGTGAAGCTGTGTGATCTGCTAACCTCAGTCTCCAGGCCTGTTAGGTGGATGGCTAACCCTGATTTCCAGGTCCATTATGATGGTGCAAAGATGCTGCTCTAAACAGAAACATTAGTAAAAAAATAGTTTATTTCTGTTTTACAGAGAAGGAGGGAAAAAAATCCTTAGCCTTTTACTTTAAAAGAAGCTTGAAGTTACTGAAACTTCATTATGGATCATGATAGATTGCTTTGTAGAGCCCTGTGATTACTGGGTGAATAATACACTCATGGGCAAATTATTTTGAAAGGTCATTTAGTTTTGCTACATCAGATGTTTAGGTGGAGAATTCTAGAGCAGTTATGTGGTAGCATAGTTTCCACAGTTGTGTACAGTTTAGCAGTATAATTTCATTCCCTGTTAGTGTTTCCCTCTCTCTCTCTCTCTCTCTCTCTCTCTCTCTCTCTCTCTCTCTCTCTCTCTCTCTCTCTCTCTCTCTCTCTCTCTCTCTGCGTATAACCTCATGGCTGTGGCAAGTGCCATATGCCCTGACAAAGCCGAGCAAAGGCCTCCAGCGCTGGCGGAGAACAGTCATTAGCGTTGCGCGCCGCCCAGCCACCACAACACATTTAGCCTCATGCTGGACCTTCATTATGACACACTCCTATCAGATGGCATCTCTGGCTGGGCCGTGGCTCAGGGCAAGAGGGGGAAGAGGTTGTGCAGTCCATGCCCGCTTGTGCCCCAGCGGGTGAGGGAGAGCGGGCGAGAGGAAGCAGGCAGAAGCCCCTGTGCTGGCAGATGTAGTGGTGCCGGTTTATGGAAGACCACCACAGAGGCAGAAATGGCAGAGAAGCGCTGCTTCAAATGCCTCATGCACATTGTGTCCATGTTCGCATGCTGTTGTGCCAAAACAACAGCATTTGGCCTAGCACATTTGCATATGCTCAGATACATAATTTTTTAATGTCATTCTTTCTCTGTCTCTCTTCTACACACACTTACTTATAAACTCTAAAGAAAGCAAGTTTGACGTCTTTCTCAGTTGCTGTCTTTTTTGTCTGTGCAAAAGAAAAGACATTCTCGTTCTCTCGTTGTGATTTAACACATACATACCTACAGTTTTCATTTAAAATAAATGACGATAGAATATTTGATAGAATGTTTGTACAAAATAATTACTGTCATTTTATTTTGGGACGATAGTAAAAAAAAAAACAGATGGATCAACAACATTCCATTAGCAAAGTTTCAGCTGGATGTCGTTTCTCAGCTCTTGTTCTTTTTATAAAAATACATCCTCTCCCACAGACATGTACAGCGTCCACACAGGGGATCATCAGGCCTCCCGCACAGGATAAAGGCAATAAAATAGACACATTCCACAAAGCAAATGAACAGACAAGGCTTCAAACTATGACAAAGTCTGAGCTTTTCTCAGATGAAGCTGTCAGTCTGCTTGCCTACCACAATAAAATGAATAGATAAATCTTAAAATATATTACACATATATAAAATAATCATAAAATAAATACAACAGCTGCACCAGGAAACTATAAGCCACATGCTAGAACTAATCGAAAAGAGCATCATAGCTACACTTTCCCCACATCTCCACATCTATCGCTCTCTTACCGTGCTGATACAGTGTGACGTTTTCAAACCAGGGTGAATGAGAGGAACATTCCCAAACCCCAGGAGATCCGCCGCCACAGCCGTGTAGATCTGCAGCTGCAATTGGATTTCTGACTTTTAACTGGGTTAACCTACTTTACTGTGAATACAAATTCAATTGCCACCACAACTGTTTTATTTGGCGTGCCCCCTCTCCCGCACTCGTTCTCGTTCACTCACTTGCTCTCTTTCTCTGTTGACAAGCTGTGTAACCACATAGAAAACAATTTCCCTCTGCGGAGCACTGGCAAACCATAAAATTAAAATGAAGTGCCATTACATGTTCACAAAGCAAAAGGGGGCCTTCCTCTTATTCTTTCCTCTTGCGCTCTCTCTCTTTTATTCTTTTCTTCCCCCTTCTCACTCAATCAATATCAATATAATCCCCATCCTATTTTCTCTCTCTGCTGATGAGTGTGTATCTCTGGCCTTTTGTTAGCTCTCTAATACAACAATTATTGTAGTGCAGTGACATGTATGTGTGTTTGTGCATTCGTGTGTGTTTGTGCATGTGTGCGTGCGTGTGTCTTTGTGCATGTGTGCGTGCGTGTGTGTTTGTGCATGTGTGTCTGTATGAAGGTATTGAGTCTGCGTGAATTGAGTATGTGTGTGCTCACGTGTGTAAGTGTGCATGCGTGTGCAAGTGTGTGGGTGTGTGTGAGTCTGGGTGTGTGTTTGTGAGCGTGCGTGCGTGTGCATGTGTGTGTGCATCTATGTGTGTGTGTGAGTCTATGTTTGTGTGAGTGTGCGTGCATAAGCGTGTGTGTATGTGAGCGTGTGTGCGTGTGCATCTATGTGTGTGCGTCTATGTTTTTGTGTGTGTGTGAGCGTACGTGTGTGTGTGTGTGTGTGTGTGTGTGCATGTGTGTGTGTTCAGTAATGGTTCTCCTCACTACAACCCTAAACAAAGCCATATGAGCAAGTCAGGAAGTCTTTCAGGACTTTATTAGATGGGTGGGAGAGGAGAGGTTAAGAGCTCCAGCAAGCTGGTACTGTTTAGCTGCTTCATGTCAACAGGAACACAACAACACAGCTGCACACTCCTGCCCCAAACAACCACCCCCACTCGTCCCTCCCATCCCTCTACCCCCTCTCTGTCCCTCTAGCCATCCTGGCTTCTAACGCCTGCCAGCTAGGCTTGGCATCGCAGGTCTCACAAGGTCGGCTGTGCGCCTGAAATCAGAATAGATGTTGCCGAAGGTGCTGACTTGTTTGTATGGTTAAATACATGTCTTGAGAAAATTAACAAACAGTGGACCAATAAGCATCTAAAGCATGTACAAGAACTTCCTGTAGTGTGTTGCTTCTGACTAGAGGCTCATATTTAGCCACCGATTGTTACTGTATATTTTTCTCTTTATTTTGTGTGATAATTTAGCCTTGTACCAACAGGAAATTTAATTATCATCAGCTCTAAATGTAAACATGCCATACACGACATACAGTTGATTTAGTTGACTAGTTTTGAGTTCCTTCCTCACAGTGTAAGATAAGCTAAGTAGTAACTAAGCTAAAGCATGTATTTAGAAGCACTGGGGTGTGGTGTTACTGGTAATTGTTTAGGTGAACGATATGCATGGTGTTATAGTCATTACTGTGACAATATACTGTGTCATAAGGGAAAACAATCACTGTACCAATGTGCCACCTAGTGGCTACTTCAATTCCAAAACATACCAGAGATCAGATTCAGAATCAGAGCAGGAGGCTTAGTGGGGTTAGTAAAACACACACACACACACACACACACACACACACACACACACACACACACACACACACACACACACACACACACACACACACACACACACACACACAAAATGAAAATAGTTCTCACAGGCTGAATGAAACTCATTGACTACCATCAAGCCTCTGAAAGCAATATTACTGAAATTTCACACATGCATGTAAATGAATGAATGAATGAATGAATGAATGAATGAATCAATCAATCAATCAATCAATCAATCAACCAATACTTGCTTGTTTCGGCTCAACATTTTACTGTATGTCTACCATGCTAACGTTTCCCTGTCATTAATGAATTCCATAATGAGTGTAAAGCCTAATTATTCTCAACACAATCTGAGACATTTGACCCATCATGCCTCAGTCATCTAGACCTGCCCTCACAAGTCTCCTCCAACAATTAAGAGGGGGAAAAGTTTAAGAATGAGTCTCATTGTGCCCTTGAATACAATCCTTGTCAACACAGATCCATCTGTGACATTGGCTCGCAGTTACAGTCATTTCCATCAAAGCCCAGTTCTCAGACGGCTGACATTGATGAGCTCCTGTCACTGCAAATAAGTGTAATGCTCTGTGAGCCCTCTGTCATACACACACACACACACACAAACACACAAATAAAAAAACAACAAAACTTTAGCCCCAAGTCCAGTCTATTTATTTTTATCACTGCAATGAAAATTAGCAGTATTTACACACATGCACTCTCTCTCTCTCTCTCTCTCTCTCTCTCTCTCTCTCTCTCTCTCTCTCTCTCTCTCTCTCTCTCTCTCTCTCTCTCTCTCTCACACACACACACACACACACACACACACACACACACACACACACACACACACACACACACACACACAGTCTCATGACAGGCAGATGAGTTTGACAGTGTCATTTCCTAATCTAGATTAGTTAATGTTTAAAGATTTGAAAGTAGATGTGTTGTAAAATTTTGTACTGTGATTGATTTAATAAAGCTATTGCTGGAATAAATAAATAAATAAATAAATAAATAAATAAATAAATAAATAAATAAATAAATAAATTTGTTCATTCATTTTTTACCACTTATCCCAACTTGTCAGTTCATGGGGAGCCTGTGCCTATCTCAGGCGTCTTCGGGGTTATCAAGGCAGGATACACCCTGGACGGAGACACACACACTCTCATTCACTCACACACTACGGACAATTTTCCAGAGACGCTAATAAACCTACCATGCATGTCTTTGAACTGGGGAAGGAAACCGGAGTACCCGGAGGAAACCCCCAAGGCACGGGGAGAACATGCAAACTCCACACACAAGGCGGAGGCGGGAATCGAACCTCCAACCCTGGAGGTGTGAGGCGAACGTGCTAACCACTAAGCCATCGTGCCCCCCTTAAATAAATAAATAAATAAATAAATAAATAAATAAATAAATAAATGGAACAGACTATTTGTAAGGCTGTGACTGGATTTTAATTTGCAGTCAAAATGTTTTATTATTTATTATTATTTTTTTTAATAGCTAAATTGATGCAAGCAACTTCTCTAGCTACTTTTTGCTGGTCATGGTTGCAGTGGACTATTCCAGAAAAACTGGGCAAAGGGCAGGAATACACCAGAGATGGGATACAAGTCCACCACAGGGCACCATGCACACACAGCTTCACACCGAGAGGTAACGTAGAGTAATCAATCCACCTACCTGTAATGTGGGCAGGAGACTCAAGTGAAGAGTCAGAAGTGTGTGAAGAGCAGAAAGTAACTCAAGCTCAGGATTGAACCAGGATCCTGGAGCTGGGAGGCAGCAACACCAACCACTGTGCCACTGCGTTGCCCTAGATAAAACGTATGTAGTAATTACAGCTAATGTCTGGCACATTCCAGTACTTAGTGACTTATGTGAACATGATTATGTATATACAGCACTGTTCGGTACTATAGTGCAATAACTGCTCCAAATTGAGTCAGAAAAAAAAATAATAACAGGAAATGTAAATAGAAAAAGGAGTAAACATTAACCAGTGTAAAACAATTAATACAATAACCATTTATTTTTATTTCATGTTATAGGCATTTATTAGACATGTGTTAAAGTCAGATAAGCATGTGTTTACTAAAGCAGTGTAGTTCTTACCTACTCTGTATGCTTGTATAATAATGCATAATCATTTATAAGCATATAAGACTTCTCCATTAGTTACTGTTCATTTATAATCTTGTAATTTATTGCATTATTTACATTGTGCAATAGAAAATTTGCTACACACTTAAATGTATGTCACAGTATATCCCATACTACAGTCCATTGTAAAGGGATGAGTGTTCTGTAGTGTAAAATAAAACACAAGCATGTATCATGGTCAATATTAGCAAAAATGCCTAAAACTTTCCATTTATTTATTTGCACATTATACTTGTGGTTTGTCTTCAGGGCTTTAACATCTCACGTAACAGGCAAAATATGTTCAGGGGTATGTCTTAGTCTAGTCTAGTCTCTTAAGCCTAGTGTGTTTTCTGTAAATATGCTTATGGCTTGTTGTGGGTTGGAATATGTACAG
>NC_062542.1:8432527-8437527 GCF_022655615.1 Tachysurus fulvidraco
ATTAACATACATTTCAATGCTGTTTTTTGTTGTTGTTTTTTGTTTGTTTTTTGTTTTTTATACAATGCATGAATGAATTTGAAAGCCTCTTTTCAAAGAGGACTAAAATACTTGACAAAAGGTTTTACACAAATTGTGTTGAACAGAATAAGTGCCTTGGTATGTAGTGGGTAGAGTAGTTTGCTTCTCTTCAAAGAGTCCTAAAGTGTGTAAGAACAAGCAGGACGTGAATGTATGTCGTTCTAGCTCAGCCATACTCATGCACGCAAACACACAAACACATGTGCACTCTCCTCCCCTGTATGCACACAAACCACGGCTGTTATTGTGGCTTCTCTGTTGACTGAGCAGTTAGTGTAGAATCATGCAGTGTGGCCCAGGTGCTGCTTGAGTCGAGCCCAGTTCCTTTAATGACCGTCTGATGGTAATTTCATTAGGTGTAATTTGCTGAGGGACATGTCATTTAGAATAAGCCACTCCATTTTTTTGGAAAGGGCTGGACTGGGCTCAGTGTGGGTACATTATACTCCGATTTGGATGCAGAACTGTGTGTGTGTTGCGGGGGTGTTATACATTGTAGATAAACTGGATCAGCTTCCCCAGCCTCCCCATCCATATTACCCAATATAGCATTTAGTCAGGTGTGTGTGTGTATATAGTGTTACATACAGTCTGCTCATGAACAGATTACAATTATATATTTAGGTCACATTTGCTGCACACTGTGCACAACAGATTCATTTTCATTTTCTCTGTCTAAAATGTTGAAAGAGCGTTGAGAAAAACAGCACAGTAGGCTTGGGTTACCCATTTGCATTAACCCAAATTATTTAGCTTTAGCCTCATGATGCACAAAGTAGCGAAACAAGCTTTATTTTAGTTTGGAATATTTTCATGCAAGGTAGTCTCTGTGTGCAGTCCAAATGAATGAATAAGTTATCTTGCATTCTAATTCCTCTTATGCACATGTGTAATCATCTCAGCGATATTCATAATCACATGCTGATTTGTTAACAGCCTCTGCTTGTGCGACCGTCTGTCCGAGGAAAGCAAATTGGCTTGCAGTGGGGTTTGTGTGTGTGTGTTTCCTCTTTTGCTGTACACATTCTAGTGTAGGGGGAAATCACTGGAGCAGAAGGTTGAAAAGGAACCCTGTTTCCTCTGACCACGTGTGTAAATTTGTCCGGACTGAAGTCTCCTCCTGACTAATTGGACTAATTTGAGACATGTTTTTGTGGCAAGCATGATTTCTGGAATGGAATATATTTTTTACACACCTGAATTTGAGGGGCTATTGAATAGAGAACAGAGCTACAGAATTAAAGAAAGTGTGATTAGGACACTGTTAGGATGATGGTTACTGTTGACGTCATGTCTTAGCAAGAGAAAAAAGTGATGATGTGTCACAGACAGCCACCGAAAGCAGATGAACTGAATTAAAAAACAGTAGGGAGATTATTTAGGGGCGTTTATGGCTCTACAGGGTAAAAATGCTCTGTAGAGGTCAAAGGTCTATTACAAGCTCATTGTTGCTTCATGTTTGTTTTAATGTATGTTTTAACATTCTGGCTATTAACAAAGAATGCAAGGGAGATGCTATGGTATACAGTACATAACAATAATAAAATGGTGGACATTTTAATATAGTTTCAAACCAGTCTTATTTTCAAATTCGTCAAATATGAGCTTAGGAATATAATAACATATGAAGATCTTTGATTCAAGCAGCCTTTAAATAATAACCAATCCTTCCCCATGTCCCTCCTCTACTTACTAAGTCTAGTAAAAAGCAAACAGTGAAACCTATCTGTATAGATGCATGGTAACAAAACAAACTTTATCTGGCACGCCTCATGTTCTGCAAGCTGATTCATGCATTTGTTTGCTGGACTAAAAAACACCTTTTACTGACATGTTCACAAACAGCTCCAGCTGGTGACTGTGTGTTTGCTTTAATGAGAGCTTATCCACAGGCCTTAATTAACACACACACACTGTTTTATAAGTTCCCACTGTAGCATGTTCAAAGCAAGCAGTATGGTCACTGCAGGATATGCATCTTCCTGCTTCCTCTTTTTGTTTTCTAGACTTTCTTGGTTCTTTTATTAGAACCCAAACTGTTGAGACGGAGAATAAAAAAATAATACAGCACATCCATATATATATATCAATGAACAGTGAACAGTTTCACTGCAGCATCAATCACCCACCCTAAAGACTAAAGACTTAGAGTCCTACTTAGTTCATTATCCCTCTGGTACGAGAGAGGGAGCGAGAGATTAGGGCACATGTCTCCCTCTTTGCTGGGACTGTACCTCCTGTCAGCATGTCTCTATCGGGCCTTTGACGGAGTGGGCAGCTGAGGACGATGTTTTATGGTGTGTGACATGTTCCAGTGCCAGGCCAGCCCCTCCCTCACACTCACCCCCTACAGGCAGCTTTTGTCTGGCCTAAATGGGGTTGGATGCACCCCTTTAACTTTGATTTCCATTCGCCATTGTCCTGCATTGATGGGGAGGCTAACTCCATCTGGGCCTGCCTCGCATGGTGCCTTGCTTTCAAAAGGCATATGCTCTCTGTGTGGAGAAGCTCCACACCCGCTGAAGAATGGGCTACCGAAATAATGATATACACAAGAAGGAGGGAGGGAGGGAGAGAGAGAGAGAGAGAGAGAGAGAGAGAGAGAGAGAGAGAGAGAGAGAGAGAGAGAGAGAGAGAGGATGAGGGCAATATTACTTCATTCATGGCCTCATTGTGTGGGTCTTACTTACATGTGATGGGTTGTTTTATGTATGGGCAGGAGTGCAGAAGTGCTGAGACAAAGGCTCCTGCTGCCATGATAGAGCTTTAAATCGCACTCAGACTGTTTGCCTCCTGAACTGTGTAAACTCACACATGTATTTTGCATTTTAAGGTGCATAGCTTGCTTCCCCTCCTTTCAGCCAGACCCAGCTAAATCTGTTTCTCACAGCAGGCTGCACCTGCCAAATGAAAACATTTCATATACTGTCTTTACAATTTCAAATGACAAATTTACAATTTTCCCTTTGTTGCCATGTTTATCTTCAGATCAAGGCACAAGAGCAGCTTTTATCATACTCTTCGATTCTGATGATCATCTAATCATCTGTTCAGATATCTAGTTCTCAGCAGCTATTTGTTGTACTTGTCCCATTAAAAGAACTTTCATAGACAGGTTTGATACCTTGTTTTGAGACTTGAGTGTGAAGTAATGATCTCTTCTGTCTTTAGATCAATTTCTGCTCCTCCTTTTAACACCAGAGACCTTTCCTCTTGTTTCTCCTCTTGCGGTCGATCCATTTCAAAGCATCCAAGCAGTCTGATCTAATGAAAGGTCAGTTATAATAGCCCCGGGGGTTTATGGTTTTCCCCCCAACTGGGCCGGACCCCGTCCTGCTTCATTGGGGGGCAGTTTAGAGCTGGCCGCGCAGGGCAGGTCGAGTTGCGAGGGTATTTAGAGTCTCTGAAAGGAGGGGCGTTGGATCAAATAGGAGCAAACAGAAGGAGGTCTCCAGGGAGGAGCAGAAGCCCTGCTCCATTTTATAGACTCCCCTGAAAGAAAGTGATTACACATCATTATCCAATTGAAGCTGATTGATGGAGAAGGGTCAGAGCAATATAGCTCATAGCTGTGTGGGGAAGGGGTGGAGGGCGAGCAGAGTGAGGAGAGGATGGGACAATAGCTGGATTGTCACCCTGGGAGGAAGGGTGGAGGGATGTGGAGGCGAGGCGGCACTCAAGTCTGGACAAATGAAAGATGTGGGGTTTTCCTCTCAGCAGAGGTTCAAGTGGTACAACAAGTGCTGATGGAGGGTGAGATGAGGGGCCCCACCACTGAACTGTTAGCATGGCCTGAAATTAGCCCTGAGAGATAAGAGTAACTGTGTGTGTGTGTGTGTGTGTGTGTGTGTGTGTGTGTGTGTGTGTGTGTGTGTGTGTGTGTGTGTGTGTGTGTAACAGGAAAAAGAGATGTTAGTGCTTGAGGAAGGATAGTAAATGTAATTTGTTTCCTGGTTTAGAGTTTCTTTAATGAAACACAATACAATCAGATAAGTTTAACATCAATAAATACTTGACCTTAATTGGTCTTATGTTAAGCATTACAACTATATCAGCTTAAGACAACTTGTGCTTTCTGCAAGGATTTGCTCATATACACTGTTCAACTCTGTGACAATCCTTAACTAATCTTTACTGGACTGTAGATAAGCCCACGATGAGTAATAGAGATTTAACTCTTTAAAGCATTGTGATGTTAATGGTTTTCCTTTTCTCCTGATGTATATGAGAGTCTCAGTAGAGCAGTAGGCTTGTAGTTTAGATTCTTGACATCAGATAATGATATAGACTAGCTTAATTTTATCATAAACTGAATACCAACATAACAGACAGCAACACACCTCAGTTAATCACTCCAATGGTGAACTGGTAAATACTGATTATAACATCAAAAGTCACAGAAAGAGAAACAGAAACAGAGACAGAAAGATGTGTATCACAGTTTATAGACACTTGATTGTGACTAGGAGCATGTGTTAGAAAAAACCTGACAATCACATGAGAAGCCCAGGGCCATGCAGAGAGACTAAAGAACTAAAGAAAGCAGCCAGGGGACGAGTCAGAAGAACTCATGTGAGAGACTAGGCAGGGAAAGGCAGAGCAAGTTAGTGAGTCAGGCAAGAGAGAGAAAGAGAAAGAGAGAGAGAGAGAGAGAGAGAGAGAGAGAGAGAGAGAGAGAGAGAGAGAGAGAGAGAGAGAGAGAGAGAGAGAGAGAGAGAGAGAGCAGGTTAGGTTGTGGAAACAAAGGACAGAGTCAGGTTTGTAAAACATATGGGGCAAAAATCTATTGTGAGGGTTGTGATTCCCTACAGTAGAATCTAAACCTCTCTCTCTCTCTCTCTCTCTCTCTCTCTCTCTCTCTCTCTCTCTCTCTCTCTCCCCCTCTCTCCCCATCTACGTTCTTTTAACATCCCAAACCC
>NC_062542.1:8442527-8482527 GCF_022655615.1 Tachysurus fulvidraco
GAAACCTTTATAAGTACCTCTAATGGTCTTCATTGACTTTGGTTATACATCTCACATAACTAAAACCTGCCCAGAACTAACCACACATCAACCCACCTGCACTGGCAAAACCAGAACTACGCCAAGAAATATGTCACACAAATGAGTTGCTCTGAAACCATGCTCACAGTAAGTTGGTCTACAGCAGAAGGGAGTTAATTATGCAACCTCTCCGTCCTGTACACACACACACACACACACACACACACACACACACACACACACACACACACACACACACACACACACACACACACACACACACACACACACACACACACAGAGAGACCTTAATTAAAACCAGCATTTCTCCTCTCACAGACTGTCATAGTAGTGAGACGTGCACAGTTCCTATAGTCTGCTTTAGATAAGGCTGAGTTTAAGGAGGGAAATGCTTGAGGGGGGAAAACATATAGACGAAAAAGAGACAAGCACTAATTTTATACATTTGGCTTTACAGCTGCACAACCACTTTGGTGCAACTGATTTTACAACCTAAAACAGTTACCACAGCTAGATCTGCAGCTAGCACTTGTGAGGCTGGTGGGGAAACGTGATATCATTTATCACCTGCTTCGTTATTGGTTCATGCTACTCATTTTTACTCTATTGTCATTTTCTGTGGCAGATAAGATATTTCCATATGCTGTGAGCACACTAGATTAGTACTGATGTGGAGTTAAAAAAAAAGTTTAATGCTAGTTATGTGTTTATTTATTTTAATCCATACAATGCAGTATTACTTAGAAAAAAAGATCTTCAGATTTTGATGTTCTGTTGGCTGTCTTTTAATAACACAACAGAAAATGAATAGCAGAAAAGTCAACAATATGAAAAGATAAGCTGATAAATTATTGAAAACAACATTTAAAAAATATGAAAAATGCCACACACTCCTCCCTCATTGCTGGGTCAAGTGTGTATAGACAGTTGTGTTTATTCATAAGAAACCAGGGTCATGTGGCACAGAGGAGAATTCAATACAATTTTATTTGTATAACAGTTTTAACAAAATGACATTGTCTCAAGAGAGCTGTAAAGCAATATAAAAATTCTGAATAAAATTTTAGTTTAAGTCTAAAATTAAAATTTATATTTATCCTTAATGAGCAAGCCTGAGGCAACAGTGGCAAGAAAAAAGGCTCTAAGATGACACGAGGAAGAAACCTTGAGAGGAACCAGACTCAAACGGGAACCAATCCACATGTGGGTGATAACAGATACTGTCACTGTTTTGTTCCATTTTCACAATTTTTCCCAACAATGATATTATCAGGGTCAAATAATCTGAATATAATTTCAATGCAACGGCCTTTTTAAATTAAACTGCAGTACAGCATGGCAATGTTCCTGTACTCATCTCTAGTCAATGCATAAAAATATGTGTCTGCATATCCAAATGCTTCCCTTTCTCTAGCATTTATCATTTATCTTAATTGCTGTAGATATAAAAGTATTCTTCAATACCGAGAATAAGAATGAAGACATCATTGTTAGTTTGTATTGCAAATGTCTGTAATATAAGTATAATTTCCCCTCTGTCTTAATCCGTCAGTAAGTCAGTGTGCACTTTTCCACATAGTGGAAGCCAGCGTGCTGACTTTGCTCTGTAAGCCTGACTGGGCTAATGCACTAAAAGAGGGACTCTTTTTCAATCTGCAGAGGGCCCATCGAGACCGATGCCAGAGATTACATGTGGGGTCGGTCGGTCTACAACAACTGAAAACTATGCATTTAGAGAGTATTCTTTACATACACACACACACACACACACACACACACACACACACACACACACACACACACACACACACACACACACACACAGAAAGAAAGAAAGTCTGGCAGTGAGTCCTGAAATAGCAGCTTCTATCTCAGAGGTGAAAGATAGAGAGGATACAAGAGTGAGGGAGGGCGGTGTGTGTGTGCGTGTGTGTGTGTGCGTGTGTGTGTGTGTGTGTGTGTGTGTGTGTGTGTGTGTGTGTGTGTGTGTGTGTGATGTTAGTGGTGCTCAGCTTGTTAAAGCTGCACTGTAAAGCTCCAATCCAGGCTGAGTGCCTCGATAGAAAAGAGAGAGAGAGAGGAATGAATGGTATGGAGCAGAGCAGTAACCAATCATGCATGCAACCATCTAGACATTCATTTCTATTATTCTCTCTCTCTCTCTCTCTCTCTCTCTCTCTCTCTCTCTCTCTCTCTCTCTCTCTCTCTCTCTCTCTCTCTCTTGCCCTCTCTCTCTCTCTTTGGTCCTCACGTGTGCAGCATGAGGACACTTAGCCAGGCCAGTGGAGCCTAAAGGAAGCTCAGCATGAAATCAGGGAGAGGAACAGCTGAACCAGAAAGAGAGCGAACTGAGCATTACAGAACACACTGCTGACTTATCCCCCTTAAACACATATACTCAAACACACACATATACACACACAAAACTCTGTAGTGTGTTTTAGGTGTGTTTTATATGATGATGATCACCACACATTGAAAATGGAAAAAGAAAAACCCATTTATTGGGATTTAAAACATGCCTGCAGCTAGAAGCACTTTTCCAAGCCTGCAGTCAGCATGTCACCTGTCATTTATGCTGGGTTCAGACTACTGCCATAGTTTTGACTAATTTCTAGATTGTTTTATGCACACATTAGTGGTATATTTATTCTTGTATACACAGTGTACACAGAGAGAGAGAGAGAGAGAGAGAGAGAGAGAGAGAGAGAGAGAGAGAGAGAGAGAGAGAGAGAGAGAGAGAGAGAGAAAGAGAGCAAGAGAACCTGGACCTGTTGTGGGAGTACATTCAATCAGCACGTGTGTAGTCACTCGGGTCCTTTTGCAGTTCCTGATTAGGACTGTATGGAAGTCAGGCTTTAAAATTAGAACACAATGCATATAATAAAACAGTCAGCAGTATCTGATCAGATTAAACTATTCAATACCCCACCGTTCATTATTTAAATGTGTAGGTCAACATTTGGTAGCACCTGAATATATAACTGTGTGACTCTACCATTTTTCAAATCTTTGAAATATATTATTATTATTATTATTATTATTATTATTATTATTATTATTATTATTATTATTATTATTATTATTATTATTAGTAGTAGTAGTAGTAGTAGTAGTAGTAGTAGTAGTAGTAGTAGTAGTAGCAGTAGTAGTAGTATTGTTGTTGTTGTTGTTGTCATTAATAATAACAGCACCAATACTACTACCTCTACTAATTATAATAATATTCTTTAAATATGTTTAAATAACAAAATTATTATTATTGATATTAATAATAAATACATTTATAATAATCATGATCATAATACTAATCAAAAAATATTGTGTTATTAACAACAAAAACAGATAAATGAAATTCCATATGTCACCCTCACATACAGTATGTGTACAATACTCTAGATGTTATAATCACTCATGATTACTGTAATGTGTCAAATATGTGTAAAAAGGTTTGAAAGATCCACAGACCTGTTTGATCACATTATCTGTTCACAGCCTCGCAGCTTTAAATAATCAAAAAGGAGATTTTTTTTAATCCAGTAAGATTGAAAAAAAAAATGGATTATTTTTTGCCTGTATATATATATATATTTTCAAGAGTAGATTCCTATCACTGTGCCCGTAATATGAGTATGAGTTTACTGATGCTGGTCCAGTTCTGGTTCCTAAGGGCACACTGAATATTCTCTGAAGCAATAAAATAACATTGTCTTTTTCTCAACACTTCACTTCCTTTTATCTTGTTTGTTATTTATACTTTGCTGGTAAATAAGATTATATTATAATAAGACTAAACAGTATGTAGGCACTAACCTATATATTGTTCATTGTCTTAAAGATTTAATAATCTTAATAATGTTTATGGTTGAAATCTGTGTGTACTATATAATAAAGTTATATACAGCCCAGGCATACACGTATTTCTCTAAATTTTAAGCTACTATTTTGTGCTTCATAATTTAAAATATACATAATTTTGTCATGTTGAACAAAAGTCTTGGTCACTTCATAAATCTTTATGGTTTATTGTCTAGTGTAAAGAGCAAGAGATTTTTCCTTGAGAAGGGGATCAAAACTATGACTGGTAATGTAAATGAAAAGCCTAATGAATAATAAATAAATGTATTAATTTATTTGTAAAATAATGCTAAGAGCAGTCTTAAGGTAATGAATTGTAGAATAAAGAAAAACACACACTCGTGCCCATACATGATCACACAGGTTTGTTATGCTTGCTCTGACATGGATTGTATGTGCTCTTTATTAACAGTGTCTCGGTGTAAAATTTATACATAGAAATACACAAACAAAGAGAAAGTAAAAACCACATGCACAACAAATATACAATATGACAAGATTAGACAAGTTTATAAAATATTGAAAGACACACAGAAAAACACTTTAACCAACCGCCTGGAAGGTAATTAAAATCATATGAAATATACAATTACAAACACGGTATCCGGTCCTTTGTAACAGAACTTACCACTTCTACGATTGTTTAGAGGGATTTTATCCCACTTTGATTAAAATAAACAGAAGACTAAGCCCTTTTGATATGTGCTACAGCCTCCTGCTGCTATTTCCTACTCATTCTGTCATTCACTGTGAAATACTGCCATCTATTGGGGCATTATTTATTACCCGATTACACACACACACACACACACACACACACACACACACACACACACACACACACGTGTGTGTTTGTCTTAGTATCATAACTATTATTGTGAAGAACTATCAATAATAATTATATATAAGCTAAAAAATTATATGACTAAATATTGTATTTATTTGTTTGTTTATTTGTTTATCTACTATATTTATTGTTTTACTTTATTTATTTGTTTGTTTGTTTGTTTGTTTGTCTGTTTGTTTTTATATTTAACAAACATGTGGATGAGCCAAAAACTGTCATATATTTCTCTGCATTTGGTCCCCACAGAGATTAAACATGCCCCTACACACGCACACACACACACACACACACACACACACACACACACACACACACACACACACACACACACACACACACACACACACACACACACACACACACACACACACACACACAGGGGCATTATGAGCAGAACATTAGCATTCTAAGCCATAACTTGATGAATAATAAATGCATTTATACCGAAGACATTTGACATTTTTTTCTTTTTTTCTTATTCAGTCCACTAAACTGCTGCATCATGCTAAAATACAACAATATATAAAATATAAATTTCAACATTTCTCTTTACACAATTTCTCATTTCTCTGAAATATTTGCAGAGTGTTGGACTACTGTTTGTATTTAAATCTTAATTTGTCCAATCCCCAGTAGATTCATTCATTTCACAGGGGGCAAATTGCTCTCCCCTCCAAAAAAAGGTCTTTTGCAATTAAACAAATTGTTCCTGTTTATGTTCCGTATCCCTAGGAAGAGGGTTACTCGCAGGGGTCACAATTTTAATTAGCCAGTACTTAAGACCAATAACAAACTGATTATTTGCTAAATGGTCCTCACAAGCTGAGAGGATCTGGACAAAAAAAGAGAAGTGTATTAAGCATCCATTCACCCCTCACAGCCAGTTAACTTGTTCCCCAAATGTGCCACAGCTGAACATAAATGAGCAAATTCTGGAGACAAGTAATGTCCCTATAGAGTTTGGGAAACACTTTTCTTTCTTTAACTATGAAAGCTGATGCCTATATCCTTGTATTTTCATGTTCATCAGTACTATATTCTAAAAATGCAATAGATCACATAATTAATTACTAAATAACATTAGATTTGTAATGCAACTGTTCATTTGTTCACTTGTAATAGTAAACTTTGCAATACTGATATTATAGAAGTTTGCAGTATTCAGATAACTCTCTGCAAACCTCTAAACCTGAGATGACTGAGATTGTGCAGTGTGGATGTTGCCCTTTTAACATATTCATGTATTTTCCTTGAGTCTGAGTGCTTTTACTCTAGATGTTACGGTTTCCTCACTTGGCCGACTACACTGGTTACTTTTAAGGTATGAAAATCTTTAATATATCCAGGCTGTATTCCTCATGCCCAGTGTTCTCAGGATCGGCTTCAGGTTTCCTGGGTACAACAATACAGCTACAGAAAATTAAATGAATGAATGAATGAATGAATGAAGTGCTTGATTAATTGGTCATTGATTAATTGGGTCATTTCTGTGTTATGTAAGCATTCTGCTCATTAAAATGTTCCGTATTTTGGCATAATAATTAATCATTAATTTTCGACATATTAATGCAGGTCAAAAAGCGTTTATTGTCATTTTACCCATATATTGCTGACGCAGTACATAGTGAAAAGGTCATCTTTAATAGTGACATCACTTGTTCACCAGGCTATTTTATATATATAGTACCTTATTTGCCTTCACACTGTGTAGCAGTTGAATCACCATGTGCAATTTTCAGCTATTGGTCTCACTAATGGGAAAGTACTTCACTGGGTATTTTTTAATCGCAATTTCTAAATCTTTTTCAACATGGCAGCTACTACATAATACTAATAAACGAAACAAATCATTTCACCAACCAAATAAACAAATTTATTAGCCCATGTAACATTATTTAGCAGAAGCTTTATGTAATTGCAAAGTGTCCTGTCAGATTATATCCACTGGTCTAAGCATCTTTTTTCATCCAATGTGTTTCTTATTGCACCTGTGTGACCCAGTGTAGCATCTGTCTGATATGTAGCATGTGGGGATGGAGGACAGAGGTCTAGAGGCTGATAGAATACAGACATGCCTTCATGCTACTTGTCTCTCCCCTGTCTCTTCATAGCATTCACAGGAAGTGGGGGTCTAAGGGGGAGGGCAAGGTGGAGCTGCTTCTTCCTGTCTTGCTTGCTTTTCTCTACATTGAAGGCAGCCTTGTGCCATCTGTGGGCCAGCACTGTGTTTTATTTCTAAACCATGTCCAATCGTGTTCAGCTGTCTAACATACATGCCTCAAATGCCAATTAAGAGACCAGAGGACTCACTTTCTCCATTTCAGAGAACTCTGACTGCGGTTTCACTCTTTTTCTTTCTCTATGCACCTCTTTTCATTCTATTTAATAAGACAATGTTCTTTACACTGATAATCAAGTCATGTGCCATATTGTAAAGTATAGAATCATGGCCATACAACTTGGAGATCATATATCCATGTATAGTCACAGATTTTGGTGGTACTAAGCAGAACCAGTTTATAATACATCTGTCATGTCTGGGTAATATGCATATTTGAGACTCACACAGACTTAAAAATCTGTTGTTATGATTGTGATGGGGCAGTGTGGACTTTGATTAGGCTTTGTTTGAACAACGTTTCCAAATGAACTGGGGCAAGCTGAACTAGACCTTTATCCATCACTCGCTCTCATTCTGCTGTTCCCTGTAGAACTTAGCCAAACATGGGCACTGCAAAAACAAATCTGACTGCCAGAGAAGGTTATACTTCTAATTAAGGGTTTTCCACTATGTCCTTAATTCCAAGTCAACTGTCAGCTCAGCATGATTGGTATAAATCTTTTTTTTCTTTTTTTCCAGCAAAGGTTGTGTTAGAGGGTCGATGGTTTACCAGGGTGGGGATTTGCTTGTTCATTTAAAAGGCCATTGATTATATAATTTGGTGAGCATGTCAGAGATATACCAGCTATAGTGTTGAGGAGGAGGGTAAGGTGGAGATGAATGCTTAGATCAAACTGAATGAAAACTGCATTACATTCTCACGGCCTGTGAGTCTGGTGCAGATTCTGCCTCAACATCTGTACCTGTGATTGGGCCTCAATTACATGTGTAATGTATGTTTCAACACGTCTCAATCTGAGATCATATCTCTAACTAAGGTCAGGTCGACAGAAACCGGGGCTGGACTTGGCAGCTCGATCTGTCTGTAAGGCAATTAAGGAGTGTGTGAGCAGTAAGGCCACAGTCACCGAAGCAAAATAAACGGGAGGGAGAGGAAATGGTCAGCATTAGCAAGGGGCCCCAATAAGAAGATGAAATGCAAAATGGTGGTGTGTAATTGATGTGTTCCTCCTCAAGAACCCTCTTTGCTCTTAACATGTGCAAGGGGGGCTAATTGTTGCCAGATAGTCCTGCATAGCTTGACAGATGTTGGTTACTGTAAGTCTGTACAGTAAATAATTACAACTAATAATGCTAGCAACTCACTAACAACATAAAAAACATACAAACAAGTAATATATTGCACGCATAAAAACTCACATTAAAGTTTATATGTGCTGTTTCCCAAATCTTTTTCATTTCTTACCATTTCTATAAGATGCCCTCTGCAGGCAGGTTTGTGGTTGACACTGACACAAAACCTTAGAGTCATCAAATACATTTAAAAAGTCCTAATTAGACAAAAATGTGAGTACATGGCAATGCAGTTATAATAAAGTATGATTGTTCATTACATGACCTATGTAGACCTATGTAGATAAGTATGTAGTTACCTAAACAGTCACACCCATACATTCAAGATTTAGTCTCTTTACTGTTATAATAATCTCCATTCTTCTGGGAAGGTTTTCCACTAGATTTAAGATTTTGGAAGCACTCATTCAGACATAAGAACATTAGTGAGTCCAGGCACTGATGTGGGCCAAGGAGTCCTGGGTGCATCAGTGTTTCAGTTTATCCCAGGGTTGAGGTCAGGTTTTTCCACTCTGGCCTTATCAAACCATGTCTTCATGGATCTTGCTTTCTGCACAAGGGCATTGACATGCTGGAACAGGTTCGAGTCTCTTAGTTCTGGTGAAAAGAAATCTCAAAGTTACAGCATACAAAAACATTCTATACAACTGTCAACAGTTGAAAAGACTCACATACGGCTGTGATGGTCAGGTGGCCACAAACTGTTGGTCATAAAGTGTAAATAGTATTCATGCATGCATTTAAATACTTGTAGTGGCAACAAAATTTTACCACAAAAACCTATTGGTGTGCTAAATGAACCACATCATTACATGAACTCAAACTCATCACACTGTGTGAACACTTGTCACATCCTTACCATATAGCCCCATGGCTTGCTTTACTAGAGGTCCCAGATCTCCATAAGTTTACTCTGTAATGTCTATTCTGTGCAAAGTTATACAAACCAATTTGGACCAATTTGGGATTGAATTGACTTGAACTGTTGAACTATAGCAGAGCCAAAATCCACAACTCACAATCTGTTAGGCAGTGCACTGCACAGTTTATTATTTATCTTACTCTAATCTACCCAAATCAAAGAATGATGAGATTTCTAACTAGCTAATGAGTTGAATCAGGTGTGTTAAATTGTGGGGTGTTGAATTGTAATGCTGTGGTCCTTCCATACTGGAAATTTGACACTCCTAATGGGAGATCAAGGGACTACACACAATGTAGGTACTTCTGAAGTGTTAGGATTATAGGATTATAAAATGTATTCTCTATTGAGGTTTGTTGTTAAAGTCTTGATGCACAATTCATGAGTTACTCTGAGCAAAAGTCATGAATTTGATGAAAGAGTTGGTTTAGCTGGGTTAGTCCCAATTGTCAAATTGAAAGTGTGAAAATGAGAATAATAAGTATGGAGTTTCAACATGTAAAGCATTAAATACTAATACAATGTTGTTTGACTTGTTATATATATATATATATATATATATATATATATATATATATATATATATATATATATATATATATATATATATATATATATACTATGAATTATTTAAAATACTGTAAAATACTAATTTTTGCAGGCCACTTTATTTTTGTTAATTTTATGCCTGTATTTCGTATCAGAAGACATGCTGGCATTTAAGAAGATCTTCTCTTTTTTGTTGTTGTTTTAGAGGGACATCAACCAGCTATTATTCAGGCATCATTTACCATCGTATGCAATATGAGACACTGATCAGGAAGACATGTATGTCCTGGGGTATCAGTAAAATACCGTAACTGTAAGTCTGATCTGCTGAGGTGCTGAGCAGGAATTATAGTTTTGTGGAGCTTTATCTGGCTGGCTACTTGTGTGTTCTAATCTTTCATGTGCTTGGTTAAATTGAGTAACTTACAGTATAACTTTCATTTGCCTTAAAAGTTTTGTATGAACTCCATATTTTTCCCAAATAAATATTACCTTTGTATTACTGACTTATTAGAATGTATTTATTTTTATTGTTAGTGTATTAATAAAAGTAAAATCTACTTACATTAACTCAGTGTTCTGTATTAATATTAGAATGTAAACAACAGTTTATATTTAGAACATTGGGAAACCATATTTGTCACATTAATTCTCATAATTTTGCCCTAAAATGATGAAAGGTGAGGACTAAAGATACACATGACTGAGAAACAGCAATTGTGTGTTAAAGATTGTTAAAGCCACCATTTCAACATCATAATTTTAGTAGAATAGAGTGAGAATGGTGAGGTAAAGAACTGTATTTGCTCAGTCAGTATTTGATTAGTCAGTATGTATACAAGCAGAGAAGTCTAGTTTTGTATTCAACAAACATGCATATCACCAACACCAGTTTAGTTGCCAGGTGACTTTCTTTCAAACCTGTACAAGAACTGCTAATAATAGGTGATTTTTCTTGCCACAGTTTGCAGATTCATCCTGTATGAGCAAATACTGCCTGTAAAAATATACACTCAACACCCATTCAGGTGTTTTATATATATACATATACCTATAAAGACCTTGAGTAAATAACCTAATGGCTAATCATACACATGTTGTTTGCTAAACTATCACAAATACATAAATGTCTAAGACAGAAAAGCAAGCAAATATCAGGACAAATAAATGGCATTGTGAACTAAGGAGACATTAGTTAATAGTGCATCCATAATTATTACTATTGGTGTTCGTTCACTTTTATTTCTATTTGTAATAATTAATTTCAGTATGTGAGGAATAGGAAAAGTAAAAAAAGAATATAATATAATATAATATAATATAATATAATATAATATAATATAATATAATATAATATAATATAATATAATATATTTTTTACATCGAATAAATACAATAAATATTTATTGGCCAATTAAGGTGCACTTTCTGCTCTCAAGACCAGTAGTGGTACAGTATATTTCCACATTTCAAGGTAGTGGTGAAAGTGCTGAATCTTTACTAGTGTGAAGTATGACAATGAGAGAGCAGCACTGATATAGGATAGAAAATAGAAGAAGGATATGAAAATTCCCACTTAATATAAATAAAAATGAATCTGTTGTATTATTTGTTGTACTATGATTATGATTTTTAGCAAATAAGCTACTAATGCACTGAAAAAGTCATACAATCCAATGGCCTATGCCTGCTTATCAGAAACCAATAATATGACACAATATAATTCTGACATTTTTCCTCAAGCCAGTAAGTTAGAGCTACTTCTAATTTGTTTAACCTTTAATGGGCTGCTGTCCATTTCCCTTCTCTTATTCCCCAGAGTGGCTTCTCAGTCATCAGACTACAGATTCTCAGAGTGATGACAGGAAATCTAGACATTGACAGCTGAAGTATTATGGTCTACAACGGAAAGCTAATGAGGACTGTGAGGAAACTGCCTGAACAAAAGAAATGAGTCCCACTGAGGGAATCATAATGCTCACTTAGATCTGACATTTGTCAATCAGTAATGATTTTTACTGGGCTTTAGCTGTTTAAATTAAGATTTAAATGAGGTTAAAGAAGATCGTGAGGAACAGATCTATTGGCGAATAGATCTATAAGTGCTCTTATAGGAGAATAATCAACAGTGCTGGTGATGTGACGTGGACCAATGCTCGAATAAGCGGAAGTGTTTTATTCCTCTTGTAATGTGTCTGTACGCCAGCTAGACCGATTAAGCTGCTACTTTAGATATTACATAGCAGTTATAAACAAGTATAAAAATGTCTGTCTGGTAATTTTATCTGGGAAAAGGCCTCCTATCAATTTTAACTGAACATAACTTTTTTCACTACATGAATGACAATATTATTTTATTTTTTTAATTCACTTATTTACTTTTTCAAAAATGTGTTTATACTTAGCTTCATGTGGAGCCGTGTAGGTCCTGTGTTAGGTGATACCATAGAAATGATGAAATATATACCATAGTAATGAGGTGTGGTCAGAGCCATGTTGTTATAAGGTCTTATCAAAAACGCTGATGTAAACTATATAGAATGTATAGTTAGATTCTCTACATATATAGAATCATTTCATGATGTTAAAGCATTGAATGCTGTCTTAAAATACTTAGAACTCTGCACAGAACAAAACAGAAATTTATTGTAAATCATAGCTGGATATGGTTACTTCATATTCACAGTCTATCATGTAACATGGAAATATTAGCTCATGGTAATGCTAATGCACTGGGTGCTAATGAACTGAACAGCGGGTTGTGATTTCAAATATAAGACTTGCCACTGTTCAGCCCATTAGCAAGACCCTCAACTTTCAGCTGCTTCAGTGATGCCATGCAATTCATTTCATATGGAAAGAATGCATACCTGAATAACATCGTGTGATCATGTGCATTTCACGCATCGTATTTCCTTTAAATGCACAGTGATTATTCATGCAGTTCATGTAATGATATGAAAAAGCAACATTAACAATTAACACATGCAAACAAATTAAACATAAAAATAACAGGCACATGCACCATGAATGAGGTGTGAAAAAATTATATTATAAAAATTATATGTTTTCTCTGTAATAATATGCAAATAAAGAATAAACACAATACACATAATCATTCTCTGTATATAGATCTAAATAAATTTAAATAAATATTGCTCATCATAAAAAGTCATATAATCATCCCAAAAAGGTTATGTGGACATTGTTTGAGTCAGTTTTGTGGACATTGTTTAAATCTAGTGCCATGCTAAACTAAATCTGGTGATTTTGCTATTATGTTCACTAAGCTATAACTCAGAATGAATCTTATCTGAGCTAGATCAAAAGCAGAGAGCTAAACATGAGTAACTGATTATCACTGTAATTAATGTCTTCATTCATATTCCTTCTCATCCATCAGCTGCATTGCAGAGGAGATTTAAAGACACCATTGTATTGTATCGTGTTCGCATGTTTGGGGGACAACATTACCTAATCAGAGTGAATTTGGTGCGGAGAATAATAATCTGTTACAACAGTCTTGCTTATTGCGTCCTTCCAGCAATAAGAAACTGTTTTTTGTTTAAAAAAAAAAAAAACTTCAAATAATTTTAGAAATCCTGCCCACAAATTCCCATGGTCCGAACTACAGTATGCACTGCAGAGACATGATGTACATTAGTCAATTAATAGTGTGTTAAATGACAGCAGTTCCAGTCTATTGATTTACTCAGGGGATTCATGTGTTCTCTTCACACTATTCCACATATGGAGAATGCATGGGGTCATAATAAATTAAAGGATACAAAGAGGATATAGTTGCTCTTTCCTTAAGCCAAAATGGTTTGTTATATACCCTATACATATCACAGATCTGCTCATGTTCTATATGTATTAAGTATGCAATATTTAATATATATTATCTTACTCAAAGTAAAGCATACTAGCTTATATATACTGTGGCTGTAGCTGTGTGTGTGATCAATTTCCTGCCTGGATATAATAAAATCTGATTTATAACTAAGGTTATCCTATATGCTTTTAAGTCATCCATTCTGTCAGCATGGGAGTATAGTGAAATTGATTTTCAATAAATAAATGAAATTTTATGTTTTGTTCAATTTGTTTTAAAGAATGTGGAAAATCATTTAAAAAATTACATTTATATAACAGAGTTTTCTATTGGGAAATATTTCCCAAGTAACAAGATGAAACAAATTTAAAATTTCAACTGACCTTTGTAAATATAAAACAAACAAGATTATATTTTCTGCTACACAACATCCAATAGGCCATTAAATGCTAGAAATCAAGATTAAGCAGTGTCTTGAACTGAATTTTTATCTTCAGTTGATTAAAAGCATCTAAATCTGTATATATAGAGGACATATAAACAAGCAGTGGAATAAAGAGAGGGATAGAGTTGAATGGTGCCCATTGATGTCCCACTGCAGAAATGAATAGCAGGCAGCTGACATCTTGAGTCGATAGGCCACATATCAAGCACTGCACTTTGGTGCAAAGCATTCCCACTGGACAAGAACACAGAGGGTCTCTATTATATGGCGCTCTCTCATGGCGCTGCCTCCTGACAGGAGTATTAAAATGAAATAAATCAGCCATTAAGAGCAGCCCATAGAAACTGGAATGCTATTAATACCCAAACTGTCAACGAAGTAAAGGTGTCTGATGTGATAACCAAGGATGGTGGGCCTTTAATTGTATGAGGAGGATTTTTATTCCAGCATCTCTCTCTCTCTCTCTCTCTCTCTCTCTCTCTCTCTCTCTCTCTCTCTCTCTCTCTCTCTCTCTTTCTCTCTCTCTCTCCTTCTCCCTCTCTCTGTCACACCCACTTTTCCTCTTTTGATTCATTAATTCACACTCGTAGCAGATCAGGCAGCCATTTTAATTGAATCACCACGGCATCTCGGTGTGCACAGGTGTGTAAGCCAGCCAGCCATTACTGTAGGTGACCAGAATCATTACCAGCTATTAAGACACCATTAGATTGACATTTGCTACTTCAACATAGGACAATTTAGGTGATGAACGACCATCATTTCTGACCATCAGGAAGCAATAGAGTATATTACAAACACCCAACAACAGAAACAGTCCCAACAACAAAATATGATAGATTGAAGATTATAGAGCTAATAGATTGTATACAGAGACTGAAGAACTATGGTATTTGTAAGTGTAGTAATCTTTTTAATAACATTAAATACAGTATTAAAAAAAAAATTCTAGCCTATTATATTGACACCTACATGCTGCTGACTCTGCAGTGTTAAAGTAGACAGTCAGATTCAATACAAGGCTAAAAATGTACTCAATTGTTTTGTATAAATTAAATAAAAACATATTTAAAATCATGCATCCTATTGTCATGTATTATATATTAAAAAACATGAATGGATCTTGACTTGCTTTTGGCATTGCAAGCAAAACTCACCATGGCAGATACAACCTAAAACAAATGAAGCCATCTTGTGAAAAGTTTGTGCTTATTTGGAAATATGTGGAGGTACTTTTTCAGCTGTCAGCTGTTATTGATATATTCATTAAAGGAACCTATTCTCTTATCAATTTCTCTTTTGACACTGGAATGTTGTCACCCTCAGTAGACAATGAATCAATTTACAATTATGATTGTTGATGGCCCATGACATGGCCCGTGAGAGAATGTCATTAGATGAACATTAAAATGAAACACAGAGCAGTGGATCTGTGGGGCCTGTTCCTTCGCTCACTGCCTTCCCCTAAGCTTTGCACCGGCTGTGCTCTATGGGGCCTGAACCAACAGTACCAAAAATACATACATTATCAAAAAGCTATTTCTGTGTGTGATATGGAAATAATATTTTTAAATATTTTAATAGATTTTTAAATATAGATTGTAATATAACATTTTTATACCACATCAGGTAGTGTTTTTGGAAGCATTTTCAATTAATCAAATATATTGACATTGTATTATATAGTATACATAATACCTTATAATGCCCTACAAAAGTCAGTTTACATAAATAAATGTAGATAAAGGCTCATGCTAAAACTGTGACTATAGCACTTCATAATGGAAGCCTATTTAATTTATTACTATATTTGTTCATAAGAACATTATAATGCACTATAACACTATAACCTTGGACTTACACATATTTATGTTGCATGATATTGGCTTAAATAAATTAAGTCCACCTCCACTGTCTGGATGTTTGATGCAACCATATGTTACACTGAAATGTATGTTTTGGGCAGCAAATGCACTAAAAAAACTATAGAATGTCATTTGAGAACAATATATAAATACATAAATCAGACATCCTTAAATTGTATGAAGTTTTATCCTTTAAACTGTTAGAACATTGTCTTTGCAGGAGAGCACATCAAATGAACAAAATCAAAAAAGCATATGCATAAAAGCAAGTGCTTGTGACGTGGTTAAAGACAGTGGTCTAGATGCTGTTGAAAACCCCTGTCTCCAAAACATTCTGCTGGAAGCTCAGGGGAAAAACTACACTCATATGAATAGAGCACTCAGATTATTGAATTAGCAGGTACATTCTGAATATGTATACATTCAATACATATCATGTATACATTCAATATATATATATATATATATATATATATATATATATATATATATATATATATAGAGAGAGAGAGAGAGAGAGAGAGAGAGAGAGAGAGAGAGAGAGAGAGCGAGAGAGAGAGAGAATATGTATTTTCTCTCCTTGGCTTTGAGACAGTCCTCTGCCCTCACTGACCTTGTTGCCATGGTAGACTAACATGACACTGTTGGAGATTTGATTGCCTACTTGGGATGAGCTGAAAGAGAGAAGACATTCTAAATGAAACTGCATCCATCTTAATGAAACACAATTATTTTCCACTTATTAATCATTGAGAAATCAATATGTCTCTTTTCAGGCAAGTCTTGCCCAAATCATCCAACACTGACTACCAATGCATCATCCCTACTCAAAGACAGTCATAGGTTCAGTCACCTGTGTCCTTTCCCTGAGTGTGCGGCTGAGATTGAGGGGGATGAGTGATGTCCATCAATAGTGCTGCTTGTGTGAGAGTGGCAGGGGATATGAGAGAGAGAGAGAGAGAGAGAGAGAGAGAGAGAGAGAGAGAGAGAGAGAGAGAGAGAGAGAGAGAGAGAGAGAGAGAGAGAGAGAGAGAGAGAGAGAGAGAGAGAGAGAGAGAGAGAGAGAGAGAGAGAGAGAGAGAGAGAGATGGTCTATTGTTTAGGCAAGATTAAGATGGATGGAACCTCATTAAGACTGACTCCTGATGAACATTTCCACACAAATCAATTCACTAAACATATTGTATAATAAGACATTATTAAAGTCTGAGTTAGGTTTGAGGTTATTGACTTAGGAAAAAACAGAAAATGGATGATCACCTTTTTATTGCTTCCCTATGACCTGATAATCTGATGTTTCAGCCATTTCACTGTGTAATGAGGAAATGAGATGCAACAGGCGAAAGCAAATGCATGTTTAAGCAAATCATTTATAGACTGGTGAATAACTCATACCCAATTAACCAAGTTATTCGAGAGCATGTTATTTTTTTTAATGACTCCGAGGTGAGATTGGATGAGCTGTTATTTATTCCTGTATTTGCCATTCACTGGCAGAACTAAAAGACCTGGCATGCAAAGCTTTGGTGACTTTTGTGTTGGTGGTGGTGTTTGAAAAATTGCTGCTGCAGTAATAACTTCAGCGGCTCAAGCCTTTGTTTTCCCTTTCAATAAAGAGAGCGATGTGGGTGCAGGAGTGATCTATGGCTGTTTGGTGGTGCTGAGAAGCACACGGTGAATAAGCAAGACCATGTTTCACAGCCAAGAGCTCCATCTTTATGGCAGCACAAGCCTCTGATGAGAATACAATGTACAACTTCTCTGCTCTTCAGAACTGCAGATGATTTAGACCATGCTGAGACTGAGGAAGGGTAAATGTGTTTGTACTGGAGCCCCTCCATCAGGATGAGAGTGTGACGAGTCATGACTTAAATAAAAAAAAAAAAATAGAAAACATGACATTTTGTTTCTTATTCTATTGCCAGATAATTTTATTAAATGCTTAAAAATAATTTTAATACATTTATTTTTGTTGTATCTTATAAGTAAATTAATTTAACTAGAATCACGATATTTTCAATGATAAAATACTTTTATTTCAGCATATCTCACTGTGTAAATCACACATCTTTAGATTTCCTATACATAGTGTACTAGAGATAGAAAAGAGAAAACATTCACATTCATGTCTGTCTTGGTCCTCTCACCGTTCTCATTGTGACTCTCTCTCTCTGAAAATTTACCCATTGGTAGTTTTTTTAAAGAGCAGAGACTAAGCTGGTGATTGGTGTGGCCTTATCATCATCATCTCATGTGCAAATTCATAAAAATTTGCATAATACAAGTCAAAAGATATGACTACTAAGATTAAGTGGTGAGGTTGCCATTCATACTAATAATTAGAATAAGATTTATAAAGCCAATTTAGATAGTATAATCACAAAGCTTTGCAGATATATACCAATAAACACAAATCTATGCAAACTATATGTATTTATGTAGAGCAGACCCTAAGGAGCTACAGTATTAATGCAAATGGTTAGAATCCAAGCTATATTCAATAAAATCTGTGTACATAGGTGATTAAAATGACTACAGAGCCATGAAGTGACCAGAAAAAACATTCTAGATCGTGCACCGAAAGTAGGTCATTTATTTTATGGCGACCATGAGAAAAAACACTATTTACTTATTGTTGAAATGTATTTTAAGAATATTGTTTATGGGCTTGACATTTCATGCCAAGATTCATCACTAAACTGACGAGCATAATTGTCTTTGTAACCGCTTTAGCCATAGATTATCCAAGAAAATTCCTGTTATTGTTAGGACCAGTGAGCCCAGTAATCTACTGAAGTACTCTTTGTTCATGTTGGGTTTACAGAAGAGCAAAAATTAACCAAATTATGGTCACAGTTTCATTTGTTTGAGTACTTAAACAAGTGAGAACTCAAACAGGTGAAGATAGCAGGCTTTCATCTGATGGTTGCAGGTTGGAAGGAGTAAGTTGCTGCTCAGTGTGCTTTGCTATATTTTTTTTGTGACCTAAATGAGTTAGGTTCCCACACACAGAAAAACCTCAGCATCCGCAGAAAGACAGTGCTGCAAGTGCTATCCACTGCTTTACTATATCCATGAAATGCTTAGCACACACTTCAGCACAGCGCTGCAACTCGTTTCTCTTTCCATTTCAGCCACTCCAAGTCAACACTGTGTTTAGTTTTCAACACTATAAGCACTACAAAATGATGTTTACTTACTGACTTTTTAAAAGGACAATTGGAACGCTGTCCTTCATGCAGTGAAGTAACTCAGATTGTTATTATACTGGGGCAAAATGTTAATAATGTTAAACAATAGCGGTAATTAAAATGATCTTAATCATAGTCTGATTTTTTATTACAAAATATTGAGGCACAGCTTTTTAACTGTCACGATTTATGTTGCTCTCCACTTTTATTTACAATCATCTACAGTTTCCTTTTCAAGTGGTACTGAGGTTTGTAAGAACATCCATGCCAGCTTCAAAGTGTTATCAGATGTACTCTACAGGAAGAATGAGGAACAATAAACTAAACATTCTCACAGCAATGTTTGCCAGGCCAAAGTGTCTTTGAGAATTACAATGATCTACACTAAACTGTGTCTCTAAGTCATCTGTGGTAAGCTAAATTAATGGGTAAGGAAACAATTAATTAGTGCAGCAGGCCATAACTAGTTTATGGTCTGTAACCGCGGCGACGCAAGCATCTTTAAAACCCCATAAGTGGGCAGTTTTTATCAGGCCAGTAATCAGCCGAAGGGCCGCAGACCCCAGGTACTCGCTACAGCAAGCCAGATGAAAGGCTTCTGAGACACATTTACTGCTTGTGAAAGTGGCAGGGAAGCCAGCCGAGGCCAGCCACAGACAGAAAATGAGGCCATAAAGTTTACAGTTTAAAGAATAAAAAAAAACATAGGGAAGCACAAGCCAGTGGATGATCGTCTCCAGACTGTAAAGACAGGGCATGAGGGGAAAAAAATAAATAAACAAAACCGGATGGCAGAGAAGGTGCTTTGATAGACAGGCCACTGCTGTGAATCAGTGGGATGCTAAACTATGTGGCAGCTTAGCACAGATACTGGTGTGCAAATGCCAAAAAAAGATCAACATGGTAAGCCTGCTGCAGAAAGGAAGGGCAAAAAATGGAAGCTAATATTGTGTCATGCGGTGCGTCAAATAAGTCTTTCTGGAGCCCTGACCTTGCAGGCCAGATGGCCATGTCGGAGGGTTGAACTGTCCTGTGACCTGTTTGATCCTGAAGAGAGAGTCCTCCATGTCGCAGCAGACTGGAGGAAGAGCCATCTGGTGCCCTACTTGCATTTGCCTGCTAACAGAAATACAGCCATAGAAACACACTTTCTCTAGTGTTATGCACCAAATAGACATAGATTAATGTAAACAGATTCGAATAATCAGTGCTCGTCTCGTCATTTCTTTCACTGTTACGTGTGTGTGGGTGTGTGTGTGTGTGTGTGTGTGTGTGTGTGTGTGTGTGTGTGTGTGTGTAGGACTTTGGCTGTAATACTAGCTTCTGATCGCATTATTAGGCTGCCTCACTATATGTGCAAACTGTAAATGGGAGGCATAACAGACAACTACAGCTTATTATAGTATGAGTTATTTGTGATAATTGGATTATTAAGTTTAAAGGACACTTTAAAGTACTGTACAAGCTTAAAGAGCCATGTGATAGGAACATTTTAATATAATACACTGGTACCTACAGTAAATAATGAAACTGAAGATGTAGATGCAGTTAGTCCACTTTGTGATAGATTTATTATGTGCAGTGTAATTTGAGGATCAGATAGGGAATTAAAATAAAGGCACATCATCACCCGTTGCTCTACTTACGACTTGGAGTTAAATGGACGTGAGTGGGGAGGCTGGCAAGCAGTGATGACCTAATCTCAGCTGAACTAACCTGCGCTTATTGGGTTAGGAGCAGCAGCAATGTGTCTTGTCACTTTGCTGAGACAAGGCCAATGCAATCTGCTGAATGGAATTAGATTGTCATTGATGTGCCAGGGTGAGTAGCAACAACAGATCGATGGGAAATTACCCGCCATGTTGTGTTGTGCCGTGTGTGTGTATCTTAAAAGTGGTGCGAACTTGCAGTAGAGAGAGTGTGTATGAGGAAAGTTGTGTGTTTACTATCTTTGTCACTTGGAGCTATCACTATAGTAACCAAGCGAGAACGGGCGGGGGGATAAGAAAACACCAATTCCAATAGAACACTAATGGGCCACATCATGCCAATAAAATAAAAAATGGCTCTTTTAGTTCAGTCAATAGAGAGTAAATGAAAACGTAACCTTTCATTAAATGTGGTGCTATGATGTCTCTTGCACTCATTTGCTATTCTGTTTCAGTCCACTCCTTTCTCAATTTAACAGTGAATATGTATGTTAATGTCTTCAAGCAGGTCTTGCGATTAGGTTAATGATATAGTTGGTTGAACTTCTCTTTCTTGTTCAGCAGCATGCCTATATAGCCTTCCATAGCTACACATGACTGCTCAAATATATCAAATAAACTTTACAACTATAAATGGAAAGGTATATAAGAAATCTATTATGTGCAGAAGACCATAAACTTTCATATCTGGAGTAAGAGAGAGTTAAATTTTCATGGAATTTAATAATAATAATAATAATAATAATAATAATAATAATAATAATAATAATAATAATAATAATAATAATAATAATAGTTGAGGAAAGCACTTCTAATAATTATATATATATATATATATATATATATATATATATATATATATATATATATATATATATATATATATATATATATATACGATTTTAGTTATATTCTGCTGCTAATACAGTGGATCAGCTCTATTGGAGGATGAATCAGCTCAGTTTATTTTTACTATGCCAAAGTCACATCTTTAACCCAGATAGATGCAAGCATTCACATCTGAATGTTGTCCTCTCTTAGGTAGACGTAGAATATGGAACTGTCAACCATCATAAGAGAGACAGAAAGAGATGTGATAAATGTGTAGGTATCAACTGTGTGAGACTAAAAGCAAAAAGGCTCAGGGCCCAGTTTCTATTGTGGCCAAGTTGCCCTTTTAATTAATTAGCCCTAGCAGGAAGTGCAGCCCATGGGGAAGCGGGTGCAGCCCCTGTGTGTGCTGCCAAGGTGATAATGTCCTGAAGGTGGAAGAAGGAGTGAGGCTGGCTTCAGCAAACCCTTATGCAATACACACATTTTCTCTATGCATTGCTAGAGACAGCCCTTCAGCAGCTGCATGTGCAAAACAGAGCTCCCTGTCCCTAAGTTCACCCTCAAGCAGGACACAGCATGTGGCACATCAGAATAACAGTCATTCAAGCAGAGTATAATATTAATCGACAATATACTGTATGGACAAATAGAATAGAGTAGACTGGCCTTACCTGTTTACCTGACCACACCATTGTCTCTTTCTAAGCGCCTCCAGGCATGTAGATTCACACATATCTAGTCTACAGAATCTAATAACTCATGGATACAATTTGCATTCAAAGTTCAACAATCGTGGAAGTATTGGTTGTGCAGATGACATGTGACCCTAATTTTGGCTATGTGCATGTAAGTGCAAAAATCCGTCTTTATTGTAGTTCAGTGGGATAGAGTGAATGAGAGAGAGAAAGAGAGAGAAAAACTTATTTTTTCTTCTCTTTTTGTTTCAAGTAATGAGTGAGTGCACCTTTTCTGCCCCAGGCCTTCATACACAATTTAGCCAGAAAGCCAGTGCAGATCATGATTTAGCTTTTGACACAGCTGGCCCCTGGGCTATGGCAGACTAATACAGATATCTGACTCTCAGCCCACTGTGGAGCCAGAGGAGAGACAGCACCAGAGCCCTTTTATTGACTAAATGATAAAGAGCTTTGTAATGATAAATAACAGTCATTTTATTGTGGAATTCCCAGAAAAGACACATACTACACTATATATATATATATATATATATATATATATATATATATATATATATATATATATATATATATATATATATATATAATAGAGTTGCAACTGCACCCTTTAAATGTGGAGAATATATCTCATGCCAGAATTACACAGGTTGATTAAAACTATATAGATTATATTTTTCTGCTAGTTAAATAACAGTAAAGAAAAACAAAACAAGCCAGCCATTATACTGTTACTGGTTTTTATTAGTAGACACTATTAGTAGTAGTAATAGCAGTACTAGTAGTAGTGGAAGGAGTAGCAGCAGCAGTAGTAGTAGTCCAGTGTTGGACTGAAAAATACAGTTTAGTTTATTTTACAACAAAATACTGTTTTAGTATTTAACAGTATTATATGTAAATGGTTTGGCTATTAACGCAGTCCATTGTTTCAAATTAAAATTACATAGTGGGATATCTAACAGATTTGCTAAGGGTGAGAATGATTAACAAGGATGTGTACATACAAAAAGAAGGAAAATTTTTGGTGGATGAATCCGCTCAATGTAGCTGAGCAATGTCTTAGTCTGGTGTCACAGGGCTCCCCCAAAACACCAATTTTTTTCATTGGTTGTTGCGTTAAATCTTTCCCAGATAGTGCTATTTTCTGATTGTCTATTATGTAGACTTTCTTTGATTGGCTGATAAGTGTCAGGCTCGACTAAGAGCTCCAGGGGAGACACGCTTGATTCCTGCCCGGTTCAATAGAGACAGCGGTGCAGATAGATACATTTTGGGTGCTTCGGCATATTAAATATATGATAAATAGTCAAAAAGAAAAAAAAAAAATCTGCGTCAGAAATACGATGTGTGGCGGGAGAGCATGACAAAAGACTCAAATGCGTGACTGTCACTCTCAATGCGTGACACTTGACAGCCCTGTAGTCATTAAGGCTTTGAGTTGGAGCGGAGTAGTAGTAGCAAAATCAGCAGTAGCAGCAGCAGCAGTAATAGTATTAGAAATAGCAGTAGTAGTTGTATCAGTATAGATGTAGTAACAGCAGTAGTTTTACTAGCATTAGTAACAGTAATAATAGTAGTAGCGTTAGTTAGTAGTAGTATTATGAGCAAAAATAGTTGTATTAGCATTAGCAGTTATTATTAGCATTTGTAATAGTAATAGAGGTTTGTACTGTAGTAGCAATTGCCATATTAGCAGATTTAGTAGGAGTTTGTACCAGCTTTAGTAGTAATAAAATAAGTAAAAAAAAAAAAAAAAGTTGGAGATGTCACGCTTGCCTGTCTTCAAAACTTGAGAGCCCTGATAGTGTTAACATTAGTAGCAGTAGTATTAGTAGTATTAGTAATAGAAATACAGTAGCAGCAGCAGTAGTAACAATACTGTTAATATTAATGGTAGTACAAGTAAACATTTTAGACAGTTGGATTTAGTTATCAGTTGGGTGAAGAAGCAATTAATTATTATCTACAATATTAGGTTACTATCTATGTCACATTTTTATTTCTGGTCATGTAAATAGCAACAAAGTATAACTAGGAAAAATTTATTTACCTCAAACCAATTCCAGCACATGATTCTAAAACTCAGCTGTACACATCACATCACATTACAGTTCAGTGGTAATAATAAAGACCCATCATAATAAAGACCCACTCATCCCATTACTCATAATTACAATATGCCCACACTGATCATCACACTGATCATCACACCGATCATCACACTGATCACCCATTAAATACACTGTTGGACTGTAATGTGAAATTATATAAAAGTCATAATTTATATTCCCAAAGTCCAGGGTCACCCAGAACAGAATGGGACCATTGCTTTCTCTTAAAGGGTCATCTCAGGGAGATTCTTTTAGCCAATGCTAGGGGGAAGCCATGGCCTAATGGTTAGACAGTCGACACTTAACTCTAAGGTTGTGGGTTCGAGTCTCGGACCGGCCACGACTGAGGTGCCCTTGAGCAAGGCACCGAACCCCCCCAACTGCTCCCCGAGCGCCGCAGCATAAATGGCTGCCCACTGCTCCGGGTGTGTGTTCATGGTGTGTGTGTGTTCACTGCTGTGTGTGTGCACTTTGGATGGTTAAATGCAGAGAACAAATTCTGAGTATGGGTCACCGTACTTAGCCGTATGTCACGTCAATATAATCATTAGGGATCTAAATTTAAATGTACCTCTGTATTTTGCTAAAGCTGCTATGTGACTATTGTCTATTGCTTTTAGCTCATGCGGCCTGCTTACCTGAAATGATAAAACCCCTATCTACACTTCCTGTCATTTAAATCATATTAGATAGTGACAGTGTTATCATTCACAGACAGTATGTGCTGATGAGACTAGTGAGAAGCCAGTGTCCTACCTCTAATAGATAATTGACTTGGATCTTAATGCAAAATATAAAAATCTATTTATGTAGCTAAAACACTAATGAGTGTGATTCACCTGAAATGACACCAATTCCAGAGCTCACACTTTCAAACAGGCAGTAACACACTCGTCTAAACTGAACTGTGTAATTATATTATAGTAAAAAAAAATACAAATGAGTTTAAAAAATGACATGAGAAGTGAAGCTAGGAAGGATCTCAATCCAGTATGTGGCCAGTATGATTTAATAAAATTGAGTATATCAGCTTCATTATAAACAGAGACAGAGAACTATGTGTGTGTGTGTGTGTGTGTGTGTGTGTGTGTGTGTGTGTGTGTGTGTGTGTGTGTGTGTGTGTGTGTGTGTGTGTGTGTGTGTGTGTGTGTGTGCATGCTTTCATATAGTTTACAAATGTTTAAATGAATAGGCTAAATCCAGAGGAACGTTTTAATAGTTCTACATTAATTATTGATTATTCTAATTAAATAAGGATAAACGTGCCTGCACAAGCACTACTAAATAAGCTTTTCAATATAATCTTTAATGAGGAGAGCCACTAATGTCTTTATACTCTCTAAAACAAATTTCCACATAATTGTACTTGAGACTTTCTGACCCTTTTTACATATTAAATTCACTTTTCAAGGTGCCTTTCGGAAGGTGGTATTAGTGAATAATGAGTTTGAAAATAAGCTGGTTAATTGACTCCTGGTAAATTTAGATTTGCAGAATGACATATACATTTTCTTGGCTTTTTAAAGTGAAACATTCTGGATAATAAAGTTATTAATCTTAGCCATATAGTAATTATCTCTATAATTTTGGTGTGACTTCACATTCATCAAGGACACTATCACATAAAGAGCAGTCCAGCACGATTAGCCAGAGTACATTATCGGCCTTTACATACCGTCTCTCTGTTACACAGCTGCTCTGCGATGCTCCAGTCACCACACCAAAAGCCTTTAAACTCGCTAACAGGATAATGCTGGTTTAATTACCCTTGGTCAGCCCACTTACGAAGCCATCAGTGCTGCAGTCAATATCCCAGTAGATCCATTCATTCTTCCGCTGATGGTTAGCATGGGAGCTATTGCTGCATGCTTTAGCCTAATTGATATCTGTATTTAGGAGACGACCATGGGGAGATGAATGGCGTTCAATGGAGCAGTTTACAGTATGAAAAACTATTCCTTAGGTTACAGCTCACTCATACTCCTTATAGTTTTGCTGCAGAACTGTTAAACATGAAGATTCAGTTGTTTCTTATTTTAAGATGAACATTAAAAATTAAATTCCCACAAAATAAGCAAACATCTTATTAGAATATTCACAGTTTGGCCATTTTCCTGCTCTGACATATCGGATGATTGTTAATTGATGAGCTGAATTTGCTCTGGTTTATCATACAAACATTCCATAAAGCTCAATGAATAACACTATAGAATGGGTAAATCCTCTAGAACCCTTATCCTTACCCTCTCATTTATGATTCAATTATTTTCAAAAATACACTGGAACAAGCAGATATATGTAGATATCAGAGTGCATAATTTTGAGAGGTTAAACATCTAAAGACTGTCTTCATAATTAGAGACAAAGACGCATTAATATCCACCAGTGAAAATCCCTTAATTTTTAGACTCCTGCATCACCAGTCCAGATTACTAAAATGACCCGCATGAATTTTTTTTTTAACAATGTCTGAACCACCACTTTTAAGAAGCAGGGGATATTATTATTATTATTATTATTATTATTATTATTATTATTATTATTATTATTATTATTATTATTATTATTATTATTGTTGTTGTTGTTGTTATTATTATTATTATTATTATTATTATTATTATTATTATTATTATTATTATTATTATTATGTATTTTTGTTGTTGTCAAATATAAAAAAAAATTATAATGTATTCAATAGAAGTGATTTAAAAAGACTGAATAGAAGCAATTTTAACATTTTAAAAAGCAATAAAACCAATAAAAAGAAGATGATGGGATATGAATGAGTATACAGTATGAGTATGCATACAATATTTTGTTGCATCCATACTCTTAGCATAGCTATCACTGCCAAAAATATGGCTGCAAGACATTATACAGCAGCGTATAAAATAGCATTTGATCCAGCATTTTGTATTTTTTGGATTATGAACTAGAAGTAAAGCAGCAGAAATAAGTACAGTAGCTAAGGCAGAGGGGAAAGTTGCTGTGACTGGACATGCCACAGAGATGATTTATGGTACATTTAATATAACATGAATACAGCTATTTGTGCATACAATTTAATATGGCCATAAGATATTTCATCAATGCCAAGAAAATGTGTACAAAGACTGTAGACTTTTTATCACACCTTTCATGAACTATTTTGATTTGCCTAATTAATTAAATTCCACATTTTATGGCTACTTTGTGCTTTTACTTAAAATGAAAACATGTCCATAATTTTATAGATTCAATAAAATAATAATTCAGCAATTATATCAGAATGCCAGAGACATGCCTCTGTTTTCAGGAAACTTCCCCCATGCAGTTATGATACACTATGTGTGCTTAATTCAGCCCTGAAAATGGCCCATTAAACTTAAAGCCTTGCTCATTAGACTATGAGCCTTATTGTTATTGAACACAGTTTTTTTTTTTTGGAAACATTTCCATTCAGTTAAATATTTCAGTTAAATAAAAATTCAGTTAAATTCAGTTTTACACCACAAACAATCCTAGAAATAATCATACAGTTAGGACCCTAAGAAATGGGGCATTAGTAGCATTGTTCGAATAATTTGGATGTTTTTTTTTTTTGTTTTTGTTTTTTGGGTGGGGTGGTGGTGGTGGGGGGGGGGGGGGGGGTTGTATGATAGACCAGAAAAGAAGAAAAGGAAATCTATGTTAAACAGCTTCAAATAATCTTCAAACAATCTATTAAAAGCAGCAGTGGAAAATAAATGGAAAAAGAAATATTGTTCACTTAAAGTAGGTTTTTAGGTCTCTTTACGCTTTATCCAGATATCTAATTTTCTAAATTAATTAGCATGGACTGTGCACCAAGACTGCTAGGCAACTATAAGTATGGGAAATTAGTTTCTTCTGTTTCCACATATTTAGCACTAATATGTTTTAGTGACATGTAGAGTCTTGTATTTTCAGTTTACTGTGAGTGACTTTAGATATCTAAAAATATCTAACTGCGATGTGATGACTGTGACATTATGTTGTGTAATAATATTGTACCCATATAAAAACATATTGCATATGAATATGAATATGCATATAAAAACAATTTGCAGTAATATCACAAACAAAGGTACACATTTATCTATATTTTTCAGATTTCCTATGGGTCATATTATACATTATACACCTTCAGGCTCGTCTATTTGTCACAAGTTTGAGGTCCAAACAGCCACAAATGGCTTCCAATTTCCACAGAGTGCAGGCAGGTCATTTGTTTTACTGTCAGGATGAAGAAGAGCCCAAAATCGCAGTCAATAGTCATGTGAAATGTGTGATATGACCATTTCAAGACTGATTAACAGTTGGAAAGCTGAAAGCCTGGGTGGTCACCAGGTTTTACAGTTTCTTTGCTGTAACTTTTGGAATTTTTTGGAAGGTTGTGAGTAAACTGTGAATCAAAAGCATAGTTTAATGTTTAGAGACATTTACTCTGCACGTTAGTTGTAATCATTGAGTTTACAGTGAATTATATAATTATTAAGTATATACAGTTAAGTATTATATTACTTTCATTTCACCAGATATAACGAAATCACACAAATGTCACCAAACATCTAATATTTCAGCTTAATGTATTTTTTGCATTACAACATGCAATGTTTATATATTACAACAATATAGTTGCATACAGTCATTACATAGTCATGTTAATTATTGTTTGATTCTGAAGAAGAGAGAGAAAGGTACAATGACCATGGAATATCTAGCCCTGTATTACTGGTTAGCATACATATAATTATAAATTAATAACAAACTGAAGCTCAAAGCAATATTCAAAATTTGAAAAGTGACGAATATTTGCTGTTCAATCTGACAAACACATTGAGTTTTACATACCTAAATATTTATAAAAATATTATATTCAGATGTTTAGTTCATTTGGGGATAGATCTATGAGGGAATCTGAAAGTGTAGATTATGTTCACAAAAGCATAACATACTCTGACTCATGTCCCTGGCTATACAACTGCTCTGTGTATTTATGCTCTATTGTAAACCCCTAAAGAAGATGGGGGGAAAAAGCCTGTGTTTTGTTTCAAATTTTCTTTCCTCCCTTAAGGCTAATTGGAAACAGTCAGGTCAAGCGGAGCTAAGCAGACGCAGGCCATGGGGAGAAGAGGGGTTTAGATGCTGATCATTTTCATGCCCTTCAGTAAGCTAGACAGTCCCTATGTCTTCCGTGTTTAGCTGTCTGCCATCAGCTGACTTTAAGTGGTGTTTGTTCGATTCCATTTTCATTTGAAGTATGCAAAGGGCATGCCTAATTTGTGTTGCCACTCAAACTGAAATAGTCAAAAGAACTAGTCATTCAATTTGCTTTATTTCTCTTGGGCAGATTCATCAGTTAAGAAAAGAAAAGATATAAGGATGCCTCAGAGCAAGTCAACTTTGAGTGGCAAGGAGGGAAAATATATATATGAAAAACTTCAAATTGTTTATGTTAGAACCATCTATTCACAGAATATAATTACTAGCATATATTACACATTTATCAAGTGTAATGTGACTGTTTTGAATCACATTAACTGAAATCAGATTAGTACAGCTGCTGTCGGTGTGCTTTGCATGCCAGAGACCTGCATTTACCCCTATATGTGTCTTAATCACAGAAAGCAAGGATGTCATCTCCAAAGCTGAATTTTATGTCTTTAAATTGGAAATTCATGTAAATATTGAGTTTATATGCATCTCAGTTAAGAGTTTGTGACACATTAGAGATGAAAAGTATGCAGACTGGTGGATCCCCTGAGCTTTGAGTGTTGTCTGATAGCACTGATTAGTGCTCTTACCCCGCCATCTGCTGGTGCTACAGGTCTCATTTTATTACCCTTCCTCCTTTGTCCCTTCCTCCTGTTTTTCAGCCTTTTTCATTTCTCATTTTCTCTGAGATGCTACCATCTAAATCCCTTTACATTGTCCTGTGTCATTTCTCTAAACAGCACAGTAAAGAGAGAAAACAGAGAAATGGAAGGAGATGGACTGAAAAAAAAAAAAATAAGTATGGTTTTTGAAAAGGTTTTTAATTGAGGCATTCGTTATGTTTGAAAAGGTGAGTCCCTCAGGGCCGGCGGTAGGAAACGTGACCCATTTCATAGCCTTAGACATTAATAAAGAATGGCATCTTTTGACTTTAGCTTTCAGACCGCAACCTTAAAAGGGCTAAATATAGGAACAGACATGGTAATTCCCTCCACCTAGGGGGATGAGACTCAGGACATGAGAGTGTGGAAAAGTGAGGCCCTGCAATTGACAGTACGAGATGACCCCTCCTCAACCAAACACACACATAAACCATGGTACATGTACGCAGCAGTAAGTACACGTACACACACACACACACACACACACACACACACACACACACACACACACAGACACACACACAATCCATGGCTCATGCACACAGCAGTAAGTACACACACCCATACATACACACACACACACACACACACACACACACACACACACACACACACACACACACACACACACACACACACACACACACACACACACACACACACACACACTCTGCACGCAGCTCTTGTAAAAGCAAATCATAGCATTAATTATCCACAGAGCTCTTATCCTGAGATTATTTGGAGATATCCGGTCTGTGTTCTCTTGGCTAATAGAAAGTAGACTTGTTTTTGTATGGTTGCATGAGAATGCGCCACAGAGTCTCCCGACCTTTTTATGTTCATTATGCACTTTTAATGTTAGGCACTATTTTCTTATTTGCTATAATAAGTGTTACTGTTGTTGTTGTTGTATATAATAATAATAATAATAATAATAATAATAATAATAATAATAATAATAATAATTATAATAATAATAATAATTATTATTATTATTATTATTATTATTATTATTATTATTATTGTTGTTGTTGTTGTTGTTATTATTGTTATTATTATTATTATTATTATTATTATTATTATTATTATTATTATTATTACTACTACTACTTTGTGTGTGTGTGTGTGTGTGTGTGTGTGTGTGTGTGTGTGTGTGTGTGTGTGTGTGTGTGTGTGTGTGTGTGTGTGTGTGTGTGTGTGTGAAATGTCAACACAAGGTAATAAACAGTAGATAATTCAGGAATCGCAAACATCCATTACAGATCAGCTTTATGTGCAAAGGTCACCAAGATGATGTCCAACGATATTCACGACCTGTTATAATAATAATGTACAGGGGCGGGACAAATTAGAAATTCAGAAACAGATATTTAGGGAGAACTTGTATCCAGCATTATGGAGGAAGGCTGCTGTCTCATAAAAGCTTTCACAGGCAATCTCTGTGCGTCTAGCAGAATAGCTGGTTTGAGAAAGCTTTCAGAAAAGGTGAAGAGCACCTGAAGACAGCTTGACAGAATTCTTGAACTACACTTAGAGACAAATAAAAATAATTTGAAGCTGCATTCTTTGCCAGCTATAGCATGTTTCTCCTTCTACATAACATCTGTGCCTTTTAAATAGTATGTTATCAGAACCATTCATATGAAGCTATCATGTGGATAGAGCTATCTAGTAGTATGGTGTAAAAAAATGGTTACTTTTAAGGACCACTATACTTTTAATTCCACTATATGGCCAAAAGCATGTGAACACATGACCACCAGTCTCATATGTCTGCAAGGTGAAAACAACTGCCTAGAATGTCTTTGTACTGTAAAACATGAGTGCACCATTAAGTCAAGTGAAATTATTACTTCTCTTTTTAGATTTGTTTTGGATATTGTACTCAGGTTTATAAGTTTTTAAGCCAACAGGTGAGCTTTTGTTTTTAAGTAAACTTCTTGTAATGTCTTACAGTGTATGAGACACAAACCTGTTCCAGGATTTCAGTGCTTTGTGCTGCTACTTTACAAAATGAGGTGTAAGGACACATTTTTTGCCAGGGCTGATTGGGAAGAACCCCAGCAGCCTTGAGTCACTACAATGAATGAATCAGAATGCCGTCTGTGAACCAAGCCTTCTGACATCAGTGCTAATGTGCTCCAAACACACTCCAAAAACTAGTGGAAAGTCTTTCTTGAAGATGTGAAGCTGTTATACTGTAGCTGCAAAGAGACGGAATAGGATGTTCCGCAAGCTCATATGGGTATGATGGTCATACGTCCATATACTCTTGGCTATATAGTTTATTTGTTACTGATTCCAATATTGTAGCTCAGTCTCCTTTATTCAATATTATAGCAACCATGTTTGGAGGTTTTAGAGCTTCTTGCTACTAGTTTCTTAATGCTTGCTAGTGCATGGGTTTTATATATTTAATCCCATTTTCATGTCAACACTGGAATCTGTGTCAAACCCCAATTCCTAGAATCTAGAACAGCTGCCACAGACTATAACTCACAGCCAGCATGGAACCTCTAATGTTCACTCTCACCTGACAACTGACTGCACTCACCTGGAGTCTATCACATAGCATTTAATACAGTTGAATACTGCTACTTTCTCTTTCTGGTTTTGATGTCTGTTCTGGTTTTGTCTTGTTTTTGAAGCTTTACAGAACATAAGAAATATAGAACAAAAAGTTTAATATTATATAAAGATTAATATTATACAAAAGTTCCAGATTGATATGTTTGTGTTTATCCCCAATAAACAAGCCTGAGGTGACTGAGGTGACTGTGGTGAATAAAAACTCCCTTAAATTGAAGAGCAAGGAACTTCATCCTCATTTGGGTGACACTTGAGGGTGTGATTATAATGTTATACACAATGGACAGTGTTATTATGAATATTATCCATTCTACAGTCATATATGTACAGTCTGTACAGTCTACAATTGTGTATTGATTAGGAGTTATTATGGAGTTCGCATCTTCTCTTTGAATGGCCGAATCCTTAGAAATCTGAATCCACCTGGTCCTGGTACATCTCTAGATGCCACAGGGTCCTCACAGGGTTAGCCTATTCTCACTGAAGGTTTGAAATCTTCATATAGTGGAACACACCTGGAGCTGGCCCAATCTCTGGATACCTCAGGATGGGTAGAAAAAGAGAAGCAAATGGAGAGAAATTAGCGTAGTGTAGCATAGCATATGGGAGAATATTTAACCTGAAATGATTAAGCCAAATTACTGGCTATTTATGCAGAGGTCACCCACACTTAACTGGTAGCATTTGCACAGTGTCTTGCCATGCTAGAATCTATTTTAGTGTTGTCCAGATTCCCCATGGACATTTTTCCCCCCCTGTATAGTTCAAAATGTCATTACCCAAAGATCACCCAAGTTCTACAACAACGAATGCAGTGACAACTTTGAGCTTGTCAGAACAGATACCGTAGTGGACAAATTCATGGTACAGTGCAATATATTGAATAGTGTTGGTAAATAGTGAGCAAATGAGTGAGAGAGCAACTGTATACAGTGTGGTTAATGATGTGCTCATTTTGTTACAAATACTTTTGTCTGTGGTTAAGGGTGAAAATCGCTGTACAGTATGTGTGGTCAGACTTATCTTCTGACGGTGGTAGAAGGATGGTAATGGATATAGACATATGTAGTTGTTACTCATGAACACATCATGCATTAAATAAACTGGTCCATTAAATTAATGCAAACTAGGAGCAATGTCCTACTGTGCCAGCACATAAAGATGAAAAATGTCCCAATTTGGAAATCTGTATTCATTCTGAAGCACATTCTCTTTTACAGTGTATTTCCTGACTTGTACTAATTAGCTCATATTTTCTAATATATTCAGAAAACAGTGTGCTTGATATGTGTGTTCACTTTTATCCACTGTTGTCAATGCAAGAATTCTGTGTGTGTGTATGTGTGTGTGTGTATGCATGTGACTACATGTGCCTGTGCTTTTGTGCAATTTTGTGTGTGTGCAAGTGACCAGTTAGGTTGAGGTGTGATCTGTTATTTGGACAGGCTTGCTGCAGAGATTTCTCCTGAGGCTCAGTCATTTCTCTCTGTCTCACATTTAAATCCTTATAGAACTGAAGCCTTTAAATCACTGGATATACATCACCTAAAGAAAGCACCATTTTCTCTCTGGAGCATCCACTAATCTAAACACAACACATTCTAGCATTATATTTAAATATCGTATTTAAAATATTTAAAAACATTCTTTTACAAGATTTTACACTGTTACTTTTAGCAATTTCCATTAACCCAAATAGTGAGGAAATTTTCAACTCATAAACATTCTTTCTCTCCGTCTCTTACTTTGTCTTTCTTGCATACACAGAAATCAAATGAGAACACCACTGAACATTTCCCTCTATTCCCTGTTTGTACTTTATCTAATCGGGATCCATCATGTTTCAGTGACATTCGGTGCTTCTCAGGGAGCTTAGAAAGCTGAATAATACAGTAGGACTCTATATAGGAATTTTCATATTCAAGCTCCTTGTGGTGCAGGGCCAACACCTTTTGTGCCTTCCTCTTGTACTCACTTCTATGAGTCTTTCAATTCTAATACACCAAGTATAAATATATTATAATCTCATCGTCTGTCCATTTATACAGGTGTCAACCATGGACATGACTTCCAGCAAGCAGAGGTTCTCCTTATGCAGCCGCTCGAAGTTGCAACATTATTATCAGACCAAAATGTATTCACAATAGCAGAAGCCTAAGCGCCTTCTGGGCTTTGTAATATAATACCGACTGCTTTATCAAATTTAACAGTTTATTGGAAACAGCTTGTATACATGATTTAAGAATGACGAAGGAAAGCAGGACCTCTCTCTCTCTCTCTCTCTCTCTCTCTCTCTCTCTCTCTCTCTCTCTTTTCTATGGCTTCCTACTTTTTCCCCTCTTAGCCTTTCTTGTTCTCCTTTACTTTCTATCTCTTTTTCTACTGTTCTCTCTGTGGACATTTGCATGGTTTTAAATTGACAGATGTGTGTCTTGTCAGATACATGGCCTGGATTAAATTAATGCAGAGGTTATTTACAGAGCCTGTGCGGGTTTCTGCCTGGTTCATTGTTTTCCTTCCACCTCTTTAAGATTTACCTGTACATGGATTAGCTACTGTATATTTCCCTGGATGTGAATGAGTGTATGAATGTGTGTGCATGGTGACTTGTGATGCTTTGGGGTCTAATCGCCTTGTGCCCAGTGTTCCTGGGATAGGCTGAGGATGGAAGGTTCGCAGCAGATTTGTTCAAAACAGGCTTTTGATTAGGACATGACTGGATGGCAGCTGCAGTGGATAGTTTTGCTTCAACACAGCTTCAGGGAACATGATTTAAACTGAGCTCGGGTTACTGTCTGAGTGGAGTTTCACATGTTTATCCTGTGTATGTGTGGGTCTCGTCCAGGTTCTCCAGTTTCCTCACTAAATTGCCCCTACAGGTAAGTGTGAATGAATTTGCGAATGTGTGTATGTGTGTGTGTGTGTGTGTGTGTGTCTTGGGTGTCCTGCAATGGACTGGAGTCCTATCAAGCCTGTATTCCCACCTTACACCCAGTGTTCCGGGACAGTCTTAGAATCCATCTAAATACATTACTTGTATTGTATTTAGATACGCATAAGAAAAATGATCACATATCAAAAATTCACAATAGGGGACTGAAGAAATAATAAAATTACTCCAGTACTAAGCATGACAATAAGACTTCATAAAACACATATTTCAGACCATTTGTAATCACTGATTCCTTGCTATATTATAAAGAATGAGTTGATCTCAAGAAATATTCTAATGTCACAAACTTCATTTTTAAGCATTACATCTTCCATGCTTCATTACAAACTGTATCCTGCTCATCCAGATTTGCTTTGCATTGAAGAGAAATCAGACTGGCAGAAATGTTCCTGAACCCAATGGGTGATGTGGGGAGCTGCCTTAGGTGTTTGCTCCTAAAGAGCAGAGTGACAGAGTTTCTCTCCCCCACTGAGAAAGACAAGCTGCAAACGAAACCTGCTCTTTACATTCTATATTTGTGGATTAAGGAAATCTGTAAGTTTCTGGAATAAGCACAGTCATTATTACCTTATTGCCGTGTTTTCACACTCACACACACAAAATTACACCTTGTTATACACAAGCCAACATGTTACTTTTAAACTTACAAGATTCTGTTTTCATAAGAAACCGATACAAAGCTTAATGTTAAGTGTGGGGTTTAGTGCATGTACTTGTTCTCACAACAGAGTATGAATATAATCAAACTGTTTCCAAACACACCACCTTCATTTGTGTAAACTTGCATAGGTTTCTCTTGAGATAAGGTTGTGCAAGAAAGTATTAATGACTCACACTTTGTGCAATGTAAGTAACAGGGTTTAACATTATTAACTCTAAAATGTCAAACACTGTGGAAGCAGTGCTCATGCACATGTTCTTCGGTGATAAATCAGAAACTGTAAGGATTCCCCTGAGACTGCTAACACAGCTTTACACCATTAACACACACACACACACACACACACACACACACACACACACACACACACACACACACACACACACACACACACACACACACACACACACACACACACACATCACTGCTTTGAATGATTAGAATTCTCTGAATTATCAATTGTCTGCTTTGCAACAGATATATACTTATCCCCCATCTATTATATTATATTATATTATATTATATTATATTATATTATATTATATTATATTATATTATATTATATTATATCCTACTACAGTTTGTACACTATTATGGGCACTAGGACTCTACCCACTGTGCCACTGTGCCAACTTCATGGCAGATTTTACAGATAACTCCTTGATGATGAATGTGAGAGATTGATCAAATGTCCAGCAGTTCTCCACACAAAAAAAGGCAGATAAAGCTACAGTATCCGTAAGCAGTACTGAGTAGCGCTTCTGGGAAAAATAGAAATAACAGTTTCTGTTCATGGCTTAGCATGATTGCCAGCCTGAGATGGTGAAGAGAGATGGGTGACTGAGTTTGCATTGCAATAAGAAGGAGAGAGAGCGAGAGAGAGCGAAATAGCGAATGGGAGAGATACCCTGGCGGTGTGATGAAGAGTAGGCCGAAGTGCTGGAAGGCATGGCGTTTATCATGCAGGTTTAGCATGCACATGTGGAAATGAACGACTCTGTTATCTGCATAGGCTGGCTGAGCTTAGTTTTGTGTAAAGTCATTTATTGTGCATAAGTGGCAGGCTGACAGAAGCTGCAAGTCAGTGATATATCGACTCCTGTCTTTTACCTCAACAGCTATGGGCCAATGTTGAACACATTCCCAAACCACTTTACAGCACCTCTGTGTTGTCTTACACAGAGAAAAGTCACAGTTTTAGGCTTTATAGTTTTATATTTGTGCCAACTTTATTTTAGGCAAAAAGATGAATGTGCGCGTTCTATGTAGTGCTACGTAGCCATGTAGATATGTGATGACTGACAGATGCTTTAGATACAGAAACAAGAAATTTGACCCCTTGACCATTTCATAAAATGTCATAGTACCACTGGCTTGCTTAACTTTATTGAGTGTAAATGTGTGTTTGGCAGATCAGACCATACTATAGGCATTTTGTTGCTTTTCATTCCTAATGTACTATAATGAACTGTTTATAAAAAACTGTCAATCTCTCTTAAACTCAATGCAATTTACCAGTCCTAGGAACACACACACACACACACACACACACACACACACACACACACACACACCCACACACACACACCACATTAATGCACCGTGTCTCTCGTGCATCTTTCACTGGTGTGAAGACCTCAAAATGGAAATCCTTTATTTATGGTTTTCCTGACAGACCATGTTACAGACCAAAGTTCTGTTCCTCCTCTGTTTCAGATAGATGTGATGTCTGTAGAAAATGGCTGTGAACATTATAAAGCATCCTCAGGCATGCATTAACTCAGTGGTTTTAATTTACCAGGACCAATACACAGCATAATGTGGTTTAGGCTTATAAGAAACATCAGTTCTGGTAAAATAAAGTCTTTGGATGAAAAAATTGGAAATTTTCTTCCATCGTTGTAAAATAATCAGAACTTTACAGTGGGTATGTTCTTTCCTTTTTAGTCATGCACTAAAAGTAGCATGTCAGTGAGCAAAATTTGTCTTTCATAATTCATTATTTAGTGTGAAAGTTGCAATATAACAACTCTCTCTCTCTCTCTCTCTCTCTCTCTCTTTCTCTTTCTCTCTGCCTCTCTCTCAAGATAACAGAGAAAGAGATGTCTCATTTAAAATGACTTTACACATATACATGACTGTTTCTGGCAGATGATGCATTTGTCCATATTATTAGACCTATTCTTTAGCTGCGTCCAAACAGAACAAGGATTATCCCAGCACCTTATTACACACAAACAAACAAACAAACAAACAAACATAAAGCTATATACACGTTGTGAATGCTGGATTATCTTAAAATTATTAATGAATTAATGAGTGAATTGTCCTTCTATGCCACACAACATTTCAGCAAAATAAAACGTGTTTTAACAGTAATGAAAGTTTAGCTAAAGGAATGTGTGTGTGTGTGTGTGTGTGTGTGTGTGTGTGTGTGTGTGTGTGTGTGTGTGTGTGTGTGTGTGTGTGTGTGTGTGTGTGTGTTACTTTCTTATTGAAGGTTTAAGTAAAACACTATAACAGAAAAATCAGTAAGCTGTTCGTGGAAGGCCACTGTGACACATACACCTAGTACTAAACAGAATGAATAAGACAGTTGTGTGTCATTATGGCTGCATTTAATAATTGCTCAACTTGGCAGAATTTCAACACTTTTACTGGTGATTGGGTTTCAGCATGGCACCATATTCAGACACCTACACAAATATTAACAGGTCGCAGACAATAACAGACACATTATTCCCATATGTAATTAGTCTCTGTATTAATTTATTGTAAACGATTGTTTTCTAAACATGCTTAATTATATACTTACACTTAATTATATTTAGATTGTTTTAGTCTCACAGATGGAAAAACGTTTATTTTGGGATCTAAGAGTCCACTGGGGGAGCAGCCTCGACAGGCCCACGGTTGTCTGGTAGGAATTTGCTGCATTAGCTTGCTCGCTAAATGTGAGATGAACCATGTTGTCAATCAGCCTCAGGGCAATGAGTGAGAGGTGAAGCTGTCAATCATTATGGAGCAGGCTTCACTACTCCAGTTTACATCCTCCCTAGCGTTGTACTCCTCACTCAGACAAGCGCGCAATCTCAGAGCTGCCATAGCAAAAGGAAAATAAGTGGACCTCCTAAATTCTTCTTTGTCTATAAGTCTTCTTTGTTCACTAATTTCCATGTGTATATATATATATATATATATATATATATATATATTTCTCATTAACATTCTGTCAACTACCTAACCAACTACTAATTATAATGACGTAACATAATCTTACAGAAAAAAGAGTGATGAATAGTACAGACTTCAATTTGAAAAAAAAAAATGCCAACATATATCAAATATTCCAGTTTGAAAACATTCAAATTTCACCCCAAAGGATCAATAAACACACGCAGTCTCATAAAACATGCCCATGGAGTGAATAAACTTATCGTAATGCATTTCACCCACAACATATTCAAATCCAAAATGCGTTAAACTGCAAATCCACAGTAATTTACCAATGTGGTGAGGGAAAAAAATAACAGGACAAATGAG